>NC_086006.1:10295000-10382500 GCF_030014385.1 Trichomycterus rosablanca | reverse complement strand
GACAATGCACCAATACACACAGCAAGACTGGTGAAAGATTGGTTTGATGAACATGAAAGTGAAGTTGAACATCTCCCATGGCCTGCACAGTCACCAGATCTAAATATTATTGAGCCACTTTGGGGTGTTTTGGAGAAGCGAGTCAGGAAACGTTTTCCTCCACCAGCATCACGTAGTGACCTGGCCACTATCCTGCAAGAAGAATGGCTTAAAATCCCTCTGACCACTGTGCAGGACTTGTATATGTCATTTCCAAGACGAATTGACGCTGTATTGGCCGCAAAAGGAGGCCCTACACCATACTAATAAATTATTGTGGTCTAAAACCAGGTGTTTCAGTTATTTTGTCCAACCCCTGTATATATATATATAATATAGATAGATAGATAGATAGATAGATAGATAGATAGATAGATAGATAGATAGATAGATAGACAGACAGACAGACAGACAGACAGACAGACAGATAGACAGACAGACAGACAGACAGACAGACAGACAGATAGATAGATAGATAGATAGATAGATAGATAGATAGATAGACAGACATCAGTGGATAGATCAGAGACAAATAAATAAACAGACAGGCAGATAGACAGACAGAGAAACAAATAAATAAATAAACAGACAGTGGTCTAAAACCAGGTGTTTCAGTTATTTTGTCCAACCCCTGTATATATATATATAATATAGATAGATAGATAGATAGATAGATAGATAGATAGATAGATAGATAGATAGATAGATAGATAGATAGATAGACAGACAGAAAACGACAGACAGACAGACAGACAGACATCAGTGGATAGATAGGCAGATAGTTAAATAGCTAGCTAGCAGGAAAGACAGACATGCAGATAGACAGACAGAAAGACAGATAAATAGATAGGACAGACAGACATACAGACAGAGAGAGAGAGATAAATGACAGACATACAGGCAGACAGACAGAAAGATAACGAATATATACTGTACAGATAGATAGATAGATAGATAGATAGATAGATAGATAGATAGATAGACAGACAGAAAACGACAGACAGACAGACAGACAGACATCAGTGGATAGATAGGCAGATAGTTAAATAGCTAGCTAGCAGGAAAGACAGACATGCAGATAGACAGACAGAAAGACAGATAAATAGATAGGACAGACAGACATACAGACAGAGAGAGAGAGATAAATGACAGACATACAGGCAGACAGACAGAAAGATAACGAATATATACTGTACAGATAGATAGATAGATAGATAGATAGATAGATAGATAGATAGATAGATAGATAGATAGATAGATAGATAGATAGATAGATAGATAGATAGATAGATAGATAGATAGACAGACAGAAAACGACAGACAGACAGACAGACATCAGTGGATAGATAGGCAGATAGTTAAATAGCTAGCTAGCAGGAAAGACAGACATGCAGATAGACAGACAGAAAGACAGATAAATAGATAGGACAGACAGACATACAGACAGAGAGAGAGAGATAAATGACAGACATACAGGCAGACAGACAGAAAGATAACGAATATATACTGTACAGATAGATAGATAGATAGATAGATAGATAGATAGATAGATAGATAGATAGATAGATAGATAGATAGATAGATAGATAGACAAACATCAGTGGATAGATAGACAGATATATACTGTACATAGATACATACGATAGATACAATAGCTAGCTAGCAAGACAGACAGAAAAATAGACAGACAGACATATAGACAGACAGACAGACAAATAGATAGACAGACAGAAAGACAGACAAACAGATAGATAGATATCTATATAATATACAGTATATAATATAGATAGATAGATAGATAGATAGATAGATAGATAGATAGATAGATAGATAGATAGATAGATAGACAGATAGATAGATAGATAGATAGATAGATAGATAGAAAATAACAGTAGTCAACATTTGTCATTATCATACATAGAATAGCACTCAACACCACAGTAAATAGACCAACAGACTTGTCTGAACATAGAACAGTATAGAATGACTTGTCATATATACATATACACGTGTACAGTACAATGCATTTTTTTCTGCTTTTTCTGCTTTTCTGGGTTCACAGCGCAGGGTCAGCCATTGTACGATGCCCAACGGGCTCAATAGGGACATGGTTCTCACAACAGAAGTTCTACAATGTTCAGAATAAATCCAGCAGCCTGACACTAACCTTTAGGCCAGACATATGTTTTACTACAACCACACAACTGTTGTTGAACACTGTTTATAGGTTGAAGGTTGGATAATTTAACAGAAAATGGTTAATTAAACAGCCAAGGGTCATCAATATGTAAATTTTGAAATGTATCTTGTGCCTATCCAGCCAAAATAGCCTTTGTAAGGTCAGGTACTAATGCTGGAAGAGAACCCCTGGCTTGCCACTGACAGGTTGTCTACCTTCTTGAACTTGAGCCCATGAGCTTTTGGACATCCCATTCCAAAACAATCAGCACTGATAGCCATCCCCTCTTTGAGGCTATAACAGCCCCCACTTTTCTGGAAAGGTTTTACCTAGAATTTTGAAATCTTTAGGGGTTTGTGCCTATCCAGTCAAAATAACCTTTGTAAGGTCAGGTACTAATGCTGGAGGAGAAGCCCTGGTTAGCAACAGGGGTGTCCCCATACTTTTGGCTATGCTCTGTATTATATAAAACGTGTTTGAACAAATGTTCAAATGTAGCAGGCGCTATCAATTTAATTTTAATATCACACCCCTATCTGAACAACAGGCCAATCGTTGTTCATGTGGTTGCTCAGCCCAGCCGGCAGGCAGAGCTGAGATTCGATACGATGTATTCGAGATCCCAGCTCTGGTGTTCAGTGTGTTTTACCGCTGCGCCACATTTGTATTTGCATTTTGTCGTTTTATTGTTCCAGCTGCTTTCAGGTCCTTCTGCAATTTTTTTAGAGAAACTTCTGGTTTCTCTCTTCACTTCCTTATCATCAGTTGTAAAATCTAGTGTGCTGCACCTGTCTAGGCACAAAGTTATTGTACTGACAGAGATGAGATTAGGGTGTTTGATATGGCTCTGCAGGTTTTTCCACTCAGGTATTTCCAATGTTGCTTAATCATTTTGTCCCTTTGAGCTTTAGCAAGATCCTTGACCTTAAGCATGACTGCAAGATGTTGTCATTGTTTGTGACCATATCACACAATGAATAGCAATTAGCATAGGAATAACTGTTTTTCTAGCATTGCTATCTAAACTCTACGGATTTTACAGAACATGTTTAATGTATACTGTAATTTTTCCTTTTTTAATTTCAAATACATATTTATATCTATAAAGTTTAAACACATTGTGTGCTACATTGATGTGAAGGTATGCACTAAATATACACTGATCAGACATTAAAACATTAAAACCACCTCCTTGTTTCTACACTCACGGTCCATTTATCATCTCTACTTACCATATAGAAGCACTTTGCAGTTCTATAATTACTAACTGTAGCCCATCTGTTTATCTGCATGCTTTGTTAGCCCCCTTTCATGCTGTTCTTCAATGGTCAGGACTCTCCCAGGACCACCACAGAGCAGGTATTATTTGGGTGGTGGATCATTCTCAGCACTGCAGTGACACTGACATGGTGGTGGTGTGTTAGTGTGTGTTGTGCTGGTATGAGTGGATAAGACACAGCAATGCCAATGGAGTTTTTAAACACCTCACTGTCACCAAAAATATCCAGCCAACAGTGCCTCGTGGGCAGCGTCCTGTGACCACTAATGAGGGTCTTCAACATGACCAACTCAAACAGCAGCAATAGATGAGCGATCGTCTCTGACTTTACATCTACAAGGTGGACCAACTAGGTAGGAGTGTCTAATAGAGTGGACAGCAGCGCTGCTGTGCCTGATCTACTCACTCCAGCACAACACATACTAACACACCACCACCATGTCAGTGTCACTGCAGTGCTGAGAATGATCCAGCACCTAAATAATACCTGCTCTGTCGTGGTGCTGTGGGGGTCTTCTGAAGAACAGAGTGAAAGCAGGTTAAAAAAGTATGTAGAGAAACAGATGGACTACAGTCAGTAATTGTAGAACTACAAAGTGCTTCTATATCGGTGTATATTAAACAAAAATATGGCAACATGACAAGTTGAAATACTTGATTAGCCTCACTACACCAACATGCATACACTTAAATTTACATTTATGGCATTTAGCAGACACTTTTTATACAAAGGGACTTACAGTTGTGACCCAATACAACTTGAGCAATTGGGATCAAGAGCCTTGCTCTGGGGCCCTACAGTGGCAACTTGGGGTTTGAACCGTCAACCTTTTAATTACTAGTCCAGTATCTAACTAGTCCAGTACCTTAACTGCCAAGGATGAATGGAGACAAGGATGAAGACCATACTTGGGAAAATGTAATACCTATACAGCAATAAGTACAACATGCCAAACTCACCTAAGGTATTAACAGAGGATGAAGACTGGACACAGTTTAATCAGGCATGGCAGCAAAGTTATCCAAAGCCGCACCATGACACGGAAGCTTTTCTTTATGTGCTGTTTTTTAGTCTGTATACTAAGCAAGGTCATTGGTGCTCACGCTGGTGATCACATTTCATTTTTATTTCCCTGTTCACAGCAAAGCCTTTGTTTGGACTTTACCAGAATTCCAGACCAAGTATGGGTGATATGCACCAATTCTACAAAACAAGAAGTGATATAAAACTAGATAAAGAATAAGGTCCTTCAGGTGCTACAAGGTGCAGTATACAGTTTAACCAGGCTGTTTAGTGGTTAGAAATACTATAGTGGCAGTAATAGTAGAGGGAAAATTTCAGGTCCTTGGGTGGCACAGTGATCTAGCTAAGCCCAGGTAAGATCTCAAGATCTTAAGTTTAAATTGCAGGTGGTGCCATCAAAAAGGCTGGATCCCCAAACAATTGGTTGTGCCTGAGGGAGGGAAAAGGTGTGCAATTGTAAGCTCTGCTGTCTGGTCGTCGCACCTGTATTATTTGTGGGGTATTCATAGAGCTAATATCCTGGCTTTCTGCTTTCTCTACGAGACTCAACAACACGTGATACTTCATCTCAGACGTTTTTGGCTGGTACAGGCAGCATGAGAACTATAAAGGGAAGTGACAATAAATAGACCGGGACCAAAGGGAAGAAAGGAAGAATGGAACCCTTCTCCAATGCCATGCTTCCTCATTTCTCGTATTTAAATTTAGAATAGTGCCAGACAAGCAGGCTAAAAGAAATCAGCTAAATGATTTAAATATAGATGCAAAACAAAGTTAATAAAATCTAGCAGTCTGGAAAGGACTAGAATGTCATTTTTAGGATGCTGGGACTCCACCAAACCACAGTGAGAGCCATTATCCACAAACGAAGAACACTTGGATCAGTGGTAAACCTCCAGGAGTGGCCATTATACCAAAATGTTTACCAAGAACGCATCAATGAGTCTTAGGAAATCACAGTAAAACCCAGATGAACATTGAAAGATCTGCACAGTAGTAGTGTGAACTAGGCATAAGGTGCTACAAGGTGCAGTGTACAGTTTAACCAGGCTGTTTAGTGGTTAGAAATAATATAGTGGCAGTAATAGTAGTAGAAAATGCTGTAGGCCAATGGGTGGCACAGTAATACTGTCTAAATTCTAGTGTCTTTTTGGTAAAACAACAGCCTACTTAGTAACAGACCACTTCTATTTGCTGGTGCATGACTATTCATCAGTAGGGTGACTCAAACCGTTTTAGTGCTAGTCAGAGCTGGAAATACATTCACAGTCATGTGCATTGAAACAAACACAGACTGACATTTTTCCTAAACAGGTCATGAGAGTGCACATAAAAAAACAACAGCTTTCAACAGCTAGTTAGCACATTTGAGCTGCTATACTCACAGGTATTTCAACACGTACACTACGTACATGAAAAGGCAGGTTATGACTCGAATGGTGAAACCACTAATTAAAGTTGTTGCTTATCTCATTGCTAATGATAACAGGCCTTCAAAGATTGTAAGACTTCACCAAGAGACTCGGCATTCAACCATATATCTTTATGACTAATGCTGTCCATTCATTGTCCGTGACTAAGCTGTGAAGTTAAATGTCAACTTTACAATGGGTGCAAGCTGGTGATTCATGAAATTTTCCTGCTTTAGGGCACGTATTTTCCATCTTTGCTTCCTTCCTGTGATTAGTCTGGAAGTAGTCTCCTATAAACCAGCACGACCTCTCAGGATTTGGTTTATTACTTTTTGGAAATAACCAGCAGGGTGGCACAGGTTCAAAGAGAAAGGTTTTTATTTAACCAAAACACTACTTGTGCAACCCTTACTGTTTTACATTAATGCCGCACTGCAAAGAAACATGTACACTTCCCAAGCAGTCCATTTTATCAGCTCCACTTACCCTATAAAAGCACTTTGTAGTTCTGAATTACTGTCTGTAGTCCATCTGTTTCTCTACATACCTTTTTAACCTGCTTTCACCCTGTTCTTTAATGGTCAGGACCCCCACAGGACCACCACAGAGCAGGTATTATTTGGGTAGTGGGTCATTCTCAGCACTGCAGTGACAATGACATGGTGGTGGTGTGTTAGTGTGTGTTGTGCTGGTATGAGTGGATCAGACACAGCAGCGCTGCTGGAGTTTTTAAATACAGTGTCCACTCCTACCTCATCTATTGCTGCTGTTTGAGTTGGTCATCTTCTAGACCTTCATCAGTGGTCACAGGACGCTGCCCACGGGGCACTGTTGGCTGGATATTTTTGGTTGGTGGACTATCCACTCATACCAGCACAACACACACTAACACACCACCACCATGTCAGTGTCACTGCAGTGCTGAGAATGATCCACCACCCAAATGATACCTGCTCTGTAGTGGTCCTGTGAAGAACAGCATGAAAGGGGGGTAACAAAGCATGCAAAGAAACAGATGGACTACAGTCAGTAATTGTAGAACTACAAAGTGCTTCTATATGGTAAGTGGAGCTGAGTGTAGAAACAAGGAGGTGGTTTTAATATTATGGCTGATCGGTGTATATTCATTGATTACGTTATAAGCTACACAAACCATACAGATGTACTTTGTGTATATACAATTACTAGCCCATCTGTTGCTCGGTTGCAGCCACTGCCACACCTATCCCTATTTATTTTATTAATTAAAAGGGACCAGTAGGACCCTCACTGACCTGCTGATGTTTGAATGGTGGATTATTCTCAGCACTATTTATCAGAACCTGAAATGGCACTGAAACACCACCACAATAACAGAAAGACCCACAATCAATACAACAGCAAGCATCCACAAGCTATGCCCAAGAAAAAAACTGCTATTGCATTCATTACAGTGTGAGGTACACAAACCGGTATGAGGAAATTGCACAACAAGAATGCACACGTATAGCTTTTAAAAGACACACTGAACCAAATGATCAATTCCTATTAAGGTTTACAATGATAAATAGCAGTGAGGCATATTTTTGAGAGAAATCAGTAGAACTAGACGCGGATAGCTTGCGTTAATACCAATGCACTTACTACAAAAAGCTACACTACAATAACGTGTCTATGTGTCTAACTTATCTGTCTTCTTCACCTACTGTACTTTTGTGCTTTCCATACACAGCAAAGTGTGAACAATAAATCTATAGTGCATGTTTTTTGTGAAACTGCTGGTGCTGCTGGTAAAGACTTAGCAACACCTTAACCATAGCACTCTTCGTACTATGGTAACAAATGCAACCCCCATCTCATCCTATCCTGTAAAACCAGATTGAATTTGGTGAGCGATATATTTAAGGGACTTGTTAAAGTTAAATAACTGAGCTGCAGGAGAAAAGAACCTCAAAATCAAACCAGTACCTTTCAGAACTGGCAAATAATTAAGGAAAATGTGTCAATTAAGTGCCAAGTTTTAATACAGCTAAAAACCTATTAACTATATTTAGTTCCACACTTGTAATGTCTATTCAGAAACAGAAATGTCTTACAGTAGGTTAATTTCATGTTTACATAAGACTTTTCTAGGCCTTTGTTGATTACCTGTATACTTGACCCTTGTCACAAACACCATTGCCTTTTTTTCCACCAATTAGGAGGCAAACTGAAAATGTTTAACTGTATGAAATATGTAGAATAGTAGAACAGACTAAAAACTTTACAAGAATTTACTCAGTGGGCTTAATCTGCTCAAGTTGACACTTCTGAGATAAAACCACACAGCTATTTCAATGACGATCTCTCAGCAGTGGATATAAATCATTCTAAAGAAGGAAAATGAACCGCATACCAGGCATGTTGGTACTAGCAGACCAGGTTCTCAGCATCTGATATAAATATCAACAGATTATGTATGTCAGATAAACACTGGCACGTGTTAACATTAGAAGAATGCCTTTATTTGAAAATATATAGATATACGGCTGTACATTACAATGGACTTCTTTCTTTGCATATCTCAGCTTGTTTGGAAGCTGGGGTCAGAGCCGAGAGGGTTAAGGGCCTTGCTCAAGGGTCCAACAGTGGCTACATTACAGAGATGGGATTCAAACCTTTAAACTTATAGCCCAGAGCTCTACCCAACATGTTGCAATCCTTATCAAAAATGGGTGGGATATTTAGTCCTATTTAGTCCTGTTAGTTTTATTTGTAGGTTAGTTTAAAATGTGCATTTGGCAGGTCAGCTAGCTCCAGTTATGGTTTTATAATATGTGTTCAACTACTTAGTTAAAGTGGTAAGTGTAACTGCTTCAATATGGTGGATTGCTACTTTGACTTTGGATTCTTTTTACATCCAATAAAGCCTAAAGCCTTGTCAAAACAAACACTCAGTGATGTGTTTAATATTTTGATAAGATGTCAATATATATAAGTTTGCTCATTATCAATTAACAGCTTAATAATGGCTATCCTTAGATGGCTAAAAGAATTTACCACAATTTTCATCCCTAGCAAAAGTTATACATCCGGGGCGGGCAATTAAGGGGCCACATTAGAAACCGGGACTGTTGTGGAGGCCCAGCCCAAAACGTACTTATTATTTTTCATTTTTAATTAATAATCTTATTATTGATCCACTATCTGGTTTCCCACTGCTTTATTCTATACAAGCTCACAATGGGTCCAATTGCCCGATGGCGTCATGCTTCCTCTCCACCAATGCCGATCCACGCTCTGATTCAGGAGAACGAAGCTAAGCCACGCCCCCTCCGACACGTGGGCATCATGCCATATGCATCTTATCACCTACACTTTTGATGAGTGCAGTGCTGCTCAGCGTTGTGTACGGAGAGACACACCCTAAGAGCTCTCTTTTCTCATCTCTGTGCAGGCGCCACCAATCAGCCAGCAGAGGTCATAATTGCACCAGTCATGAGACAGAGACCCCATCCGGCTTAGTTCCGCCCATCTGAACAACAGGCCAATCGTTGTTCATGTGGCCGCTCAGCCTCAGACGGCAGACAGAGCTGAGATTCGATACGATGTATTCGAGATCCCAGCTCTGGTGTTCTAGCGTGTGTTTTTTTTACTGCCGCGCCACCGCAGCCATATATATCTTAATTTATAAATAGGGCTCAAAATAAATGACTTAGTAATTAGGAGGCGTGTCCCAATGCTTTTGCCCATATAGTGTACTTATAGTTTATCCTCTAGTACTAGAGTAAGGAAATGTTTCCTGAGGAAGCCCTTCTGTCAGTAGGAAGCACATCTGTATGCTCTGGATAACAGCGTCTGACAAATGCTCTAAATGTAAATGTAATATGCTGTTATCTTATTCAAACATACATCAAGCCATACGTAGCACAAAGACGTATTTACCCCAAACAGAACGTCGTTTAAAAAACGCACCTGCCTATGTCTATCATGCTAGTAAGCTTACAAAAAAGTACGTTTACAAAATACCGGTCATTTTGTAACTGCATTTGACATTGCGTTTAGTCGGAGGATGTTGCAAAACCCAATTACACACAAATGCACAGGGTACTGTTAACCTAGTTTCTGTTCACCTCAGTGAGATTGTATTTATAACCTCATGGTGATTAACAGTCTGCAGTATGTCATGTTTTAAATAAGTGTCACCACTTCCAGCAGCAGCAAGATCTACTGCCCACAAGATGTGTGTGTAATTTATTGTGAAAAACAGCCCCACATTATCACGTCCCATATTTATGCTTGATCGTGGGAATAGTATTCTTCTGGCTATAAGCCTCGCCTTGCTTGTGCCAGACACACACCGATCAACCTCCTGGTTTCTACACTCACTGTTCATTTTATCAGCTCCACTTTCCATATAGAAGCACTTTGTAGTTCTACAATTACTGACTGTAGTCCTATCTGTTTCTCTGCATGCTTTGTTAGCCCCCTTTCATGCTGTTCTGTAATGGTCAGGACTCTCCCAGGACCACCACAGAGCAGGTATTATTTTGTTGGTGGATCATTCTCGGCATTGCAGTGACACTGATGGTGCACTACTGGAGTTTTTAAATACCGTGTCCACTCACTGTCCACTCTATTAGACACTCCTACCTAGTTGGTCCACCTTGTAGATGTAAAACCAGAGGCGATCGCTCATCTATTGCTGCTGTTTGAGTTGGTCATCTTTGAGATCTTCATCAGTGGTCACAGGACGCTGCCGACGGGGTGCTGTTGGTTGGATATTTTTTTGGTTGGTGGACTATTCTCAGTCCAGCAGTGACAGTGAGGTGTGTCACTTTGTGTTAAACAGCATGAGAGAATTTTTAATTAGTTCAAAGAATTTGGGTATTTCACCATCTATAGTCCATAATATCATGAAAGATTAAGGGAGTGAGGGGGGAATCTTGGTGTGTAAAGGTCAAGGGTGGAAACCGCTGCTGAATTTGCACAACCATCATGCCCTCAGGTTGTATCGTTTTGGAATCTGTCATGTTATCGTGATGGTCATAGCCACATGGGCTTGGGAGTGCTTTGGAAATTCACTGTCACTTAACACGGTCCACCGCTGCATCAAGAAATGCAACCTGAAAACTGAATGGATGCCATATATTAATTTTAAGCAGAAACAACATGGTGTTCTCTGTGCCTGAAGTCCAGTGGAAACGTGTTCTGTGGTTTTTGGGAAATATAGACGCTGTATTCTATGTGCCAAAGGCCATCTAGACTGTTACTAACTAAAAGTGCAAAAAGTGCCCCTGGCATGCATGATTTGCATTAGTGGCGGCTAGTAGTTGTAAAAGTAAGAGAGGAAGGAAGGAAAGCTTGGTGATTTAGAGAAGAGGAAGGGGACTGGAGAGGTGTTAGTGAGGGCACTACTACTACTGAGCTAACAACGTAAAATATATACAAAATACAACAGTAGCACAGTAAACAATCATTGATAAAAGCTTGCCAGCATTGTAATTAGTGACTTTTGGGGATTTAGTCGGCACTGTTGTGCTAAGAAAGCTGTTCTTATATATTTAAGGGGTGGTCTTACCACAGAACTACATAATGTATGACCTGGGTTGGGTGGGAATGACAGTTGTGTTACATACTATATGTAAATAAATAAGATGACATTAAAACTAGTTGGCAATAGAAATATATCTAAAACTGTTTTCATAGCTTTATTAGCAGTAATCAACAAAGCTACACTCATTGTCCATTTTATCAGCTCCACTTACCATATAGAAGCACTTTGATTGTGCTGTTGTGCTGGTATGAGTGGATCAGACACAGAAATGCTGATAGAGTTTTTAAACTCATCCCTGTCATTGCTGAACTGAGAATAGTCCACCAACCAAAAACATCCAGCCAACAGCTCCCCGTGGGCAGCGTCCTGTGACCACTGATGAAGGTCTAGAAGATGACCAACTCAAACAGCAGCAATAGATGAGCGATCGTCTCTGGTTTTAGATCTACAAGGTGGACCAACTAGGTAGGAGTGTCTAATAGAGTGGACAGTGAGGATTTAAAACACGGTATTTAAAAACTCCAGCAGCGCTGCTGTGTCTCATCCACTCATACCAGCACAACACACACTAACACACCACCACCATGTCAGTGTCACTGCAGTGCAGAGAATGATCCACCACCTAAATAATACCTGCTCTGTGGTGGTCCTGTGGGGGTCCACAGGGGGTGGTTTTAATGTTATGGCTGATCAGTGTATAACATTATTATCTTTTATAAAAAATTCAGATCCCAGTCAAGAACATTGAATAATAACACAGTTAACACTAAAAGGACTGAACTGGACTTTTACTTACTCTTCTCTATTCTTTCCTCTCCTGTACTCTCTTCTCCCCTTCATACTCTTTTCCTGTTAACATTTTAATTTCTTTTTATCATTATTAAATTTTGTTTATGCATTTTCTCCTTTTTCTCCTGACTTTAGTGCATCCAATTGCCCGATTGCATCATGGTTCCTCTCCACTAATGCCAATCCCCGCTCTAATTGAGGAGAACAAAGCTAACCGACACCCCCTCCGACACATGAGCAGCAGCCGTATGCATCTTGTCAACTACACTTGAGATGCGGATCATCACTGTGTACGGAGAGACACACCCTGATCATCGCACTCTTTCCTCGTCTCTGTGCAGGCGCCATCAATCAGCCAGCAGAGGTCGTAGTTGCATCAGTCATGAGAGAGTCCCTATCCGGCTTAATATCCCACCCCTATATGAACAACAGTTGTTCATGTGGTCGCTCAGCCCAGCCGGCAGACAGAGCTGAGATTTAATACGATGTGTATGAGATCCCAGCTCTGGTGTTCTAGCGTGTGCCACCTAAAAGGCTTCCCTTTCAATTTCTGAATAGAATTTCAGTTTACATGAGAAACTTTTGGACAGTCATTTCCATCTGCTTTTTACTCACTTCAGCTCAGGCATTCATACAGTTCTGACTGTCTGCTCTTTTCTGTTCTCTTATGTCATGACTTCAAGACTCATTTCCAAACCCTCTGAAAATACAGGGTTCACAAGCTGCTGGGGTAAGACAAGACAAGACAAGACAAGACAAGTCAAGTCAAGTCAAATTTATTTATATAGCACTTTTTACAATGAACATTGTATCAGAGCAACCAGGACCAACAGACCAAAACCCCCTATTGAGCAAGCCGAGGGACAAAAATAGCAAGAAAAAAACTCTCTTAAAATTACAGGAAGAAACCTTGAGAGGAACCAGACTCAGCAGGGACCCCCATCCTCCTTGGGTGGCCTGGAGTTAAGAAGGTAAGAAGAGGACGGTAAGAAGCTTTTATAATGATGGTAATGGAAGGCTTAAAAAGGCTGAATCTCCCTACAGTAATATTTAATTGCTACAGGAGGTGCTGTGCATATTTTGACACAGGTAGACAATTCTTGTGACTTTAAGGTGATAAAATAGTAATATTATTAGTAGATTATCAGATCTTCTCAATGGATTAGCCTCCTCTGTTATGCAAAAATACACCATTGATGATGAGGCTTATATTGGTATTTTGGAAAGACATGCTGAAAAAAATGTTTGCCAGTGAAGGTCTAAAATTTGCATAAATGCTGGCAGACCAGCATGTTCTTCTGTTTTTCTTTATGCAATGCTGTATGCCATGGGGCATTGTTAACAGCTTTTCATAGTCCAAGTCTTCAGCAAAGCTGGGAGTGTATTGTTTGTCCATTGTCTTTTCTCTTCAAAGTAGTAACATGCCGAACTGTTTACACAGGACTTTTTAACAGCTGTTAAGTGCAGGTCTTATCAGTACTGGCCAAAGTAAAATTTGCACTTGGTAATTGAAGTATTACACTGATCAGCCATAACATTCAAACCACCTCCTTGTTCTACACTCACTGTCCATTTTATCAGCTCCACTTACCATACAGGAGCACTTTGTAGCTCTATCCGTTTCTCTGCATGCTTTGTTAGCCCCCTTTCACCCTGTTCTTCAATGATCAGGACCACTACAGAGTGGTCCTGCAGCACTGCAGTGACACTGACATGATGGTGGTGTGTTATGCCAAGTTCACACTACACGATTTTTGGCCAGATTTCGCTCGGCGACTGGTCGGCAACTTGGCGTTCGCTCGGCGATCGAAACTCGGCACTCAGTCGCTATGTGTGAACTATCCAACAACTCGATCCGACCGGCTCGCCGAGCGCTCGGCGACCGGATCGAGATATCTAGCATGTCAGATATCTGATCTCAGTTGCACGTCTGGCAATGAGTGCTCTGTCAAACAGCCAATGAGAACGCAAGATACGGTGTGAGGGGAAACGCAGGAGAGGAGGGTACCGGTACATAATATAGACAGGGGGATAATATAGTTTATATCAGAATACACCGGCACACACACAAGCTTTACAGTATTTCTGACCTGATCGTTCTCTACAAAACACCAACGTTGCATTGCAAAAATATTAATTAACCTCCAACTTACTATAGAACAATCCATACTGTTCGTGTTGCCAAATTTTATATTTATTTCATTTATTTTTCCTCCTTGATTTTACGCTGCACATCAGCGCACAAACACTTTGATCACTCGCTACTTGTTGACGTGCATTTTTGGACGTGGTATCATTAAACCTCTCGTCACCTCTCGCGTTTGTTTTCGTGACAGAACGTAGTTTGGGAGACCAGAGAAGCTCGCCTGTGATTTCAGTTGGTGATAGATCGTGTAGTGTGAAACCCCCTATCACCGATCAGTCGTGTAGTGTGAAATATACACCGACTGAAAGACTCCCGAGTGCAAAAGATTCAGTCGTGTAGTGGGAACTGTACAGCGACCCGACAAATCAGAAAGTCGTGTAGTGTGAACTTGGCATTAGTGTGTGTGGTGCTGGTATGAGTGGATCAGACACAGCAATGCTGATGGAGTTTTTAAACACCTCACTGTCACTGCTGAACTAAGAATAGTCCACTAACCAAAAACATCCAGCCAACAGCGCCCCGTGGGCAGCGTCCTGTGACCACTGATGAAGGTCTAGAAGATGACCAACTCAAACAGCAGCAAAAGATGAGCGATCGTCTCTGACTTTACATCTACAAGGTGGACCAACTAGGTAGGAGTGTCTAATAGAGTGGACAGTGAGTGGGCACGGTATTTAAAAGCTCCAGCAGCACTGCAGTGTCTGATCCACTCATACCAGCACAACACACACTAACACACAGCAGTGCTGAGAATGATCCACCACCTAAATAAGACCTGCTCTGTGGTGGTCCTGTGGGGGTCCTGACCATTGACGAACAGGGTGAAAGCAGGGTAAAAAAGTATGCAGATAAACAGATAGACTACAGTCAGTAATTGTAGGACTACAAAGTGCTTCTTGATAAAAGTGGAGCTGATAAAATGAACAGTGAGAGTAAAAACAGTGTCTGTTTCTTTCTAATGGAAATGACCCATGGTTTACCAGTCTTCTTTAGGCTTCTTCAAATGACTTTTCATAACTCTTTTACCCATGCTAATCTAAAGTGCTAACCCTACTATCTTCTGGCCTCAGAAACACGTTTGTTAGCTTAAGGTGGCAATTATTAAGCTAGACACCTGTAATATAGCTATCATTAAAAGCTGATGAGATTACATGTGCTGTACACCTCATGCCAGGCAGCCTGAGCTACATTTCAAACCGCTACATAGAGTTTATAATTAAAGTACTGAAATTAAAATTTTAAACAAAACTAGTACTTAAAGTACACTTGAAGCACATTAACCAAAATGCATGCCACCCAACAGTGGGACGATTGCAACACATTTACTTCAAGATCACTTAAACCCACAGCTTTCAGTTTTCTGTCAGACGAAGCGTAGCAGCAATGGTGTAAAACTGTGACTTTAACAGCCACGTCCTCTGTTATCCTGCAAGGCAAGCTGGTTAACAGGAACATGTGCTGTATACAACAAAACGAAAAAAAAAAAAAAAATAGAACTGGAAACGTCTAGAAGCAACAGCTGAGCTGACATGGTCTTAAAAAGCAGCACGTTTTGCTAAAGTGATTTAAATGCAGATGCAAAATAAAGTCAGTGAAGTCTAGCAATCTGGAGAAGGTAACAGTCAGTCTCAAGGTGCTGAGACTCCAGCGAACCACAGTGAGAGGCATTATACACAAATAGAGAACTTGGAACAGTGGTGAACCTTCTCTGAACCCAGATGAACATCTAATAAACTACAGGCCTCACTTGTCTGAGTTAAGGTCCACGGGAGAGTTGCAAGGTGTAGAACACTGCTCACCAAAAATAACACAAAGGCTCATCTCGCATTTGTCAAAAACAAAATGTAGACGACCACTAAAACTTTAGGAATAATATTCTGTAGACTAGTATAATAAGCTAAGGATTAGGGATGTAACGATTCACCATAAGACAGTTAATAACACGATTCAAATCGATTTGAGATGTAAAATGAATCGATATTCACTTTAAACAGCAAAGGGCACTGGCGCTATTCACCTCGCCTGGTTGACGTCACTGATGCTATACGCCTGGTTGCCAAATTCGGGGTTTTTCAGCCAAATTGGGATTAATTCTAAATTGTTTTGCATAGTTTGTACCTACCTTAGAAATAAAAGGGCATTCATTATTTAGATAAATAAAGATAATCACAAATACAGTATTTTGTTATCTTTTATTAAGAGAAATAATAAAAGGAAACTTTGTCATAATTTGTCTTTAATTTTAGTTTAAAAAATCGTATCATGAACCCAGTATCATGAATCGCATCGCATCGTGGGTAGACTGTATCATTACATCCCTACTAAGCATACATTCATCCATATCAACAGTCAAACTTGGTAGTTGTAGTGTGATGGTCTGGAGCTGCTTTGCTTCTGCAGGACCTAGCCTGTGACCATTTGGCAGCAGTTTGCATAGATTTGATGTATGGCTTTTACTTTGCATAATATGTCAATATGCTCGAACTGACATAGCCTCAAACTGTGTTAAGTGACTGTGTCTTCTGAAGGACTTCATAGTTCTTTTAGGGTACAATTACAACAGTAGCATGACAGTTTCTTGGCCATTGTCTTACACAAGCTAGGATTTCTCTGGATCTTTTCAGAATATCATGTATGGGAGATGGTGAAAGACCCACTTTTTATCCAAAACCATGTTAAGAAATGTTTGAAAAATCTATTGCTTCTGTTTTAGTTCTTCTAGACCTTCATCAGTGGTCATAGGACGCTGCGCACGGGGTGCTGTTGGCTGGATGTTTTTGGTTGGTGGACTATTCTCGGTGAGTTGTTTAAAAACTCCAGCAGCGCTGCTGTGTCTGATCCACTCATACCAGCACAACACACACTAACACACCACCACCATGTCATTGTCACTGCAGTTCTGAGAGTGGCCCACCACTGACCATTGAAGAACAGCATGAAAGGGGGCTAACAAAGCATGCAGAAAAACAGATGGACTACAGTCAGTAATTGTAGAACTACAAAGTTCCTCTATATGGTAAGTGGGGCTGATAAAATAGACAGTGTAGAAACAAGGAAGTGGTTTTAATGTTATGGCTGATCAGTGTATATTCCACAAAAGTTCCTCAACATCAAACTCATCAACGTAAAACCATGTTTTATGGACCTTACTTCTATGTGTTTGTGTGTGTAAATAGAGCCTACATATATAAAACAGGTGATAAAAATAAATAAACACATAACAGTTTCTGTTCACACTTCATTTATTGTTTATTTTCTTTATCTCACCCAGCATGAGGTTTACTGTCAACACTAATGACATAGCAGGAAATAAGAGCAGAAAATGGACCTAAATCAACCAACAATAAAATGATCCTACAAAGCAGTATTGCAAAAATGAAATTCAAACTAATGCAACTGAAGATGCCAGTGAACGCTGCTTGACATTTCGTACGAAGTCACATCTTTAAAAAGCTGATTTTTATTGAAAAATCTAATAACAAAATGCTATAAATAATAAGCTCAGACACTCGACAGGTAAACAACATCGCTAAGTTGCTTCAAAAGTTATCAAACTTTAACAATCTTACCTTCAATCCGTTTCTGTGTCTTTTTCAGTGTAACTCCTTATACAGTATACTGATTAACATCATGATGGGTTCAATCCGTCTCTGATTCCGTTGTGAATAAATGTTTCGCTTTCAGCTCTTCACTGTTACCTGCACTGTTTAGTTCTAAGTCTGTAAAATCCAAACTCTTCCGCATTGTGTATAGCTCAACACCTCCGTCACGTAGCTGCAGGCTACCGTTTTACTGTAAACAAACTGACTTTATAGTTTATAGGTCTTTATAATCAACCACATAAGCTGATTGGTAACATCTTATCATCTGCTGCTGTTATATGATGTTGAATGATGCTGGATAGAGCATGCTTTATATACATTTACATCATTAAATCATGCCAAATGCATTGAGTTTACACTTTTTAACTATTGACTGTATACCATACTTTAAGAAACGTAAGAGACAAGTTATTTGGTTTAAAGCAGTAAACACAAATGAAAAAATAAGCATAAAATGTTCTGTAACCAGTAATCATATAGAAAAACCCTCCCACTTTAGTAGTTGAAGAGTTTTACACTGATCTCTCATAGACCTGCTTCCACTGTTTTAACATCTGGCTCCCCCTTGTGTTAAAGATAACCCTTAAAGATAAAACACCCTTGAACAGTTTTTTGAATGACTGGAGGAAGATGATCAATGATTAGGTAAAAGTAATATCAGTGATCTTTAATATGCTGATGATTACACCTACAGCAGAAAATCAGAAAGATCTGAATGTACTTCGTCTTCAAGAACCTAATATGAAGAAGACTAAAGTCATAACAATTGAAAAGAGCCATAACTTTACCATTGACTGTCCAAGTACTGGCCAGCTTTTGCCTACTTGGAGCAATCATCTTCCTCAGCACATGATCCAGTGGTCAGAAAATATGACACAGATTGATACTTGGCAGAACAAGAATAAATGAACTGGAATAGATCTTCAGATGTACAGATTTGTCCTTCCGAACAAAGATCAGGATTCTCCAGTCTATGGTCTTCTCTGTGGTTCTTTGTGGATGTGATAGCTGGACATTAAACAGCAGAACAGAAAGAATACCAATGCTTTTGCACATTGGTGTTGGCTTTTTAGAAATTTGTTAGTACCTTGGATGGCATAAAAGACAAATAAATTGACCCATGACCATATCAAAACCATCCCTTAAAGTCTAGGTAATAAAACTGGACACATCTTATTTTAGAGAAGATCCATTTATTGGAAAAGTTGATAATAATAATAATAATAATAATAATAATAGTGATAATAATAATAATAATAATAATAGTAATAATGATAATGATAATGATCATAATAATAATAATAATAATAGTGATAATAATAATAATAATAATAATAGTAATAATGATAATGATAATGATCGTAATAATAATAATAATAATAATAGTAATAATAATAATAATAGTAATATAATAATAATAATAGTGATAATAATAATAATAATAATAGTAATAATGATAATGATAATGATCATAATAATAATAATAATAATAATAATGATAATAATAATAATAATAATGAGGCTATGAGGCGACAGTGCTACCCACTTAGCCACTGTGCCGCCCAAAGAGTTTAACTAAAAACTGTATTTTATTGTATTTTAATACATCACTATTGTTTTTTGCTATTCCTACTCCTTATTTCCTCATATTACAGTCTCCGATTTCTTGTTCATCATTTCAACTGGAACGAGTGGGATTTCCGTATCATATTCTTATTTTACATCATTACATTCTCATTGTTTAAGCCAAAATGGTCAAAGTATTTTACAGCAACTGATCATCTAGATGCAGTTTTGCCCCGAAATGTCCTCTCGGTTAACTGTGGTTTTCTTCTTGATTCCATCCCATGAATCTCACCTCCATATTTTAAAATCTTGTATTGAAAAGTCGCGTCCTTTGCGTAATGTCTGCTTTAATCATCTGAAATTGCTAATTCTCCTGTTTTATGGTGTAAAGATGACAAGAATGCAATAACAGTCAGAAAGGAGGTAATAACCCTCTGTCAGCATTGATATTGAACGTATTAAATACACTGATCCGGCATAACATTATGACCAGCTACCTAAACCACCTGCCAAAACAGCCCTGACCCCTTCAAGGCATGGACTCCACTAGACCCCTGAAAGTGTGCTGTGGTATCTGGCACCAAGATGTTAGCAGCAGATCCTTTAACTCCTGTAAGTTGCGAGGTGGGGCCTTCACGGACCACTTCTGATAGATACTGACCACTGCAGTCCCCGCAAGAGCTGCAGTTTTGGAGATGCTCTGACCCAGTCATCTAGCCATCACAATTTGGCCCTTGTCAAACTCACTCAAATCCTTACGCTTGGACATTTTTCCTGCTTCTAACACATTAACTTTGAGGATAAATGTTCACTTGCTGCATAATATATCCCACCCACTAACAGGTGCCGTGATGAAGATATAATCAGTGTTATTCACTTCACCTGTCAGTGGTCATAATGTTATGTCTAGTCCAGTGGCGGCTGCTGGTCTTTCAAAGAGGGGAAGCTCATTGTCGGCTTACATCATGAAATTTGTCAATTTATCTATACATAAATTCTACCCTCCAATCCTTTTCAAGAAAATGGCCTGTGATCCTATCGTACCAAGTAGGCGTCTTTTCCAGGGACTTGACCAGTGTCCTGAAACAAATACTATGAGTGTGTTTTATTTACACAATGAACAATGGAAATGGTCAAGTAATTTCACCAAGCAAATACCAAGAAATGGGTTGCAGTTCAGTGGCGATTTCTCTAAGACTGCAAGGGAAGCTCAGCTTCCCCTAAAATGTCAAAAATTAAATGGTCAAATACGGTATGTACAGTTGTGTTAACATTTCATTGGCAAATGCGTTAGAACACGTTCATCTCGAAGACGAGTTCGTTCAGAATCAGCTACTTATCACAAATCGACTGACTCGAACTTCTCATACATTCCCGTAGCTCAATGCATTTGCCCGCAGAAGCTGAGCGTCTCTTCACTTCAATGGGGCTGCATGGGAGGGTTTTTTTCATTGCCTCGAAACTCGCCGGTCATTGGATAAATGCCACGATTTTGTCCCGCCCCATCACGGATTTTGCGAGTGAAGTCGAAAGACAAACTGCAACAGTGGCGGCTGCTGGTCTTTTAAAGAGGGGAAGCTCATTGTCGGCTTACATTATAAAATTTGTCAATTTATTTATATATAAATTCTGCCCTCCGTTCCTTTTCAAGAAAATGGCCTGAAATGGGTTGCAGTTTGTCTTTCGACTTAACTCGCAAAATCCGTGGTGGGACTGAAGCTCCCAGTGATTAACTGACGGTGTAGATCTCAAAATAGCTGTCAATCAAAACGGGATTCAGCCTTTCGACTGATCCTCCAATCATCTTGCAGAAGCTCAGCGTCCAGACCCGCCCACAGCTCCATTCACCCCCAGAGACGCTCAGCGTCCGGGGGCGGGACAAAATCGTGGCATTTATCCAATGACCGGCGAGTTTCGAAGCAATGAAAAAAAACTTTCCATGCAGTCCCGTTGAAGTGAATAGACGCTCAGCTTCTGCGGGCAAATGCATTGACGCTCCGGGAAGTTAACAAAATCGAGTCAGTCAATTTGTGATAAGTAGCTGATCCTGAACGAACTCGTCTTCAAGATGAACGTGTTCTAACGCATTTGTAGTCAATGAAATGTTAACACAACTGTACATATTTGACCATTTAATTTTTGACATTTCAGGGGAAGCTGAGGTTCCCTTGCAGTCTTAGAGAAATCGCCACTGGTCTAGTCAGTGTATATGTAATGTGGTCTTGGAGTAATAAACAATGCTTGCCTAAAATGAACAAATTACCTGGTAAACTGTAGTGTCAACCAAAATATAATTATGCTTTAAAATCCTGTCACAAATTTTAACTTTAAAAAGGAAGTTTATTGCACTTACAAAAGGCAAAAAGGATATATAAAGTATACATATCACATAGCAAATTTCTTAATGAGAAAGATCATGAAACTGCAGAATGGCGCAATATACTGTAAGCAAGTAAAAATGCAATAGGGAAGAAAGGAGTAAAAAACTGCATAGACTTATGTATATAGTCCGTAATTTCATATACTTATTATTCTCATATTACATGGCAATACCATATTGGGGGAAAAGGCAACTTAGCTATTTTCCACTTTTCAAGTCATACTGTCAGTCTATCCAAATCAAACCAAAGGTTTAAATGTACATTATACAGTAATAAATGATTGATTAAAAAGAATGAATTTGAAAATGCTAACTACATCTACTGTACACACATTTTCTTTGACAAGCTTTAAACCCAGCCTTACTGCCAGTGCTATATAAGAGGGTTCTTCAAAAAGTTTCCACACATTTTTAAACTCTATTTATTAAGAATAAAAAAAAAAAAAAACATCACTTTTCTACACAGTCACCTTCCGAAGCATTTTTCCCAGCATCGTACCAAACAAAAAATGTTTTTGGTTGAGTGTGTAGCCACTGATGCGCCGCTGCTTTCACATCATCATCACATGAAAATCTTCTTCCCCTTAAAGCTTCTTTGACTGGTCCAAAAAGGTGAAAATCAGCCACTCGGGGGGTGCAGCGGTAAAACACACGCTAGAACATCGTATCGAGTATCGAGTCTCAGCTCTGCCTGCCGACTGGGCTGAGCGGCCACATGAACAACGATTGGCCTGTTGTTCGTATAGGGGCGGGATATTAAGCCAGATAGGGTATCTCTCATAACTAATGCAACTACGACCTCTGTTGGCAGATTGATGGCGCCTGAACAGAGACGGGGAAAAGGTGCGCTGATCAGGGTGTGTCTCTCCGTGTACACAGTGCTGATCCGCATTGCACTTGTAAAAGTGTAGGTGACAAAATGCATACGACTTCTGCCTACGTGACGGAGGGGGAGTGGGTTAGCTTCGTTCTCCTCAATCAGAGCCTTTAGTGGAGAGGAAGCATGACGCAATCAAACTGGATGTGAAAAATTTAGAAAATGCATAAACATAAACAAAAAGGTGGAAATCAGATGGTGCTAAATCCGGACCATAAGCTCACTCTCAGTCACGAGCAATTACTACTCCTCCCGCCCTCACCGTTTCCAACCAATATATAAAAGTGCGGAAACTTTTTAAAGATCCCTCGTACATATGAAACACATATTGACTATGAATCACAATTATTAGACAGTGAAAATGAATCAAGAGTATACTTGATACAACTGGTACCTTTAAAAACACTGTGATGTTAAAAGCAGGTCATGTAATCTTTAAAAAAAACAAAGGAGAGCCCCAGAGAGTACCTACACCAAATTGTCCAGTGTCTTTGAACCAACAAAAAGTGATGAACATAAATACAGGTTATTAGAAACAGTACATACATACAAGTGACATCTGATTTTTATACATGCTTGATAATTTCTATAATCTGATTCAGTGACGAGTCAAAATGTTTCTGAACCCACTGGAATGAACTGGATTTCTTGTAAATGCAGTCTGGAATTTATCCAAGCCATAATAAACAAAACCATCATTTACAATCGAGACTACAAAATGTATGTGAACCTTCAGGCTAATGTAAGATTTTCCAACACATAAACAATAAGAATAAGTTCTGGAACAATGTTCTACTAACATATGTACACCAACACTACAACCTCAACCTCAAATGTGAGGCGTGGTGGAGGAAGTCATAGGTTAATAAAAGCTGCCGCTCAGGTGGCGCAGCAGTAAAAGTACGCTAGCTCACCAGAGTTGGGGTTTCGAATACATCATATCGAATCTCAGCTCTGCCTCTCCGACTTGGCTGGGCGGCAGTATGAACAAAGATTGGCTGTTGTTTAGGGTTAGGGGTAAGGAAGTCGGCTCATAGGTCCTCATAACTGGTGCGACTGCGGCCCCTGCTGGCTGACTGACGGCGCCTGCACAGGGCTGAGGAATAATGCTGATGGGGGTGTGGCCCTCCATGCACAGTGCCTGTCAAGTATATGAACTGTCTGTACTGACTATGCGTACCGGAGGGGGCGCATGTCAGTTGAGAGGCGTCCTCAGTCAGCGGTGAAGGGTCGAATCAGTATAGAGGACGCATTCAGGGTAATTAGACACGACTAGACTGGGGGATAAAATATGGGGGAAAAAATATAAATAAATAGGTTAATAAAAGCTGCTTCAGGGCCTGGATGGCTTGCACTGCAATGGACAAATACTGACAACAGTATTGTAGTAGCGGTAGCCTAGTGGGTACAGTTTAGGGCTATCAACTAAAAGGTATGCAGCCACTGTTGGGCCCTTGAGCAAGGCCTTTAAGCCTGTCTGCTCCAGGGGCGCTGTACCCTTGGCATGGCTGACCCTGCGCTCTGACCTAGTAAATGTTATTGCTAGTAAAATAAGGTTGTGCACCTAGCTTTTCCAGCTTGGACCATGAATACAAAATGTTTAATATGGACAAAAAACACAATTATTGGTGTGTATTCAGTTTAGCTCATATTTTATACACGATTAATGCAGAAATCCAGGTCTGTCCAAAAAGTTTTACCTTTTTTCACTTTTTGCAAGGGACAACTGTAAGAAATTAAGATAAATTCACATAAACAATGTTCAGTCTTTCTGTGCCCTTTAAAAGCATTACAAACAAATTAATTTTTTTTTTTTATAAAGGTACAGTAGTACATGGCACAATTCCTGGCTTTGCTGCTCGTGTGGCTTCAGCCTAGTCAAATAATTTAGTGATTTGAAGAGGCATATTTATAACAGATTACAAAACTCACCAATCAGGTTTTGATTATAGCAAAATATCACGGTAATAAAATACATATCATAAATAATACCATTGTACAAAATATCTTCCTATTGGAACAGTACAGTTGTACCTAAATTAACAAAAGACTTGTCAGTAGATTTGGCTGTAATAATAATAATAATAATAATAATAATAATAAAGGGTAGCACTCTCGCTCACAGCAAGAAGGTCCTGGATTCGACCCTCCAGTCCAAAAACATGCAGTCAGGTTAACTGGAGACACTGAATTGCCCTATAAGTGAATGTGTGTGTGTGTGTGTATGTATGTTTGTCTGCCCTGCGATGGACTGGCGTCCCATCCAGGGTGTTACTGCGTGCCTTGCACCCATTGAAAAGCTGGGATAAACTCCAGTACCCGCGCGACCCTGATTAGATAAGCGGTTAAGAAAGTGAGTGAGTGACTGAGTAATTTTAACAGGCACATAAACACGAAATGATCTTGTCCACGTCTGCCCCCATGTGGAGGCTTTACGTTACATCTTGTAACCCACAGTGGGACCAGATTGCCACCATTTTTATTAATTAAGTATTTTTCGTTTAGTGTTTTGTTTTGATGCAATGTTTGTGTTGCCTGGGTCATGGTAAAAATCATGGACAAAATGTGGGTCCCTGCTCTAAAAGCTTGAAGGTGTGGTGGATATATGACATATTTAAACCAACCAATCAATAATAAATAATTGGTGACCTAAAAGGGTAAAAAGAATCTGCTAGAGAAAATAATTAACACTGCCTCCATTCCTAGTACATGAATGATCCTAAACAGAATTACAGTGGGTCCAAAGCATGCTTAAAAACACTGGGCGATAAGCAGAAAGGTGCGCCAACACCCAATTTACTTACTCATTTAATCCCAGGTACCCACTACCCAGTGTAGTGTAGACAATTCAGAGAGTTCAGAGTACCTTGGAGAACCTACATGGGAAAACTAAGCTTCAGACTAACATTAAATGGAGACAAAGTCTGAATTCTCAGGAGCTTGGAGCTGCTGTGCCACCCCAGTTTCAATGATCCAGAGGCCAATGCCAGGACTGCTTGTTGGATGTTGACTATAACCCTTAAGTCTTAACCCTTAAGTTATTCTGCAAAGTTTACTGTCCGAAGGTTGTAATTTTTACTATTGTTATTTTAGTCAGTACTGATATGACTTTGTTTGGAACATTCACATGTATCTATTAGGTGGATGGTTTTATCTGTAAGGGGTCCATGGGCCAAGCTTGGAAATGGTGGGTTTTAAACCTCCAACCTCTTAATCAGTAGCCCAGTTCCTTTACCACTGGAGCCACCTCTGCCTATTTAAACAATAACTAATTGACATATTGCAGACCAAAACCAAGGCTGAAGGCTAAGACCAAGTGTTTTTTTATACAAAATGCATCACTTTCATGCCCATAATAAACATTGTGTATATACCAAAGACAGACACACTGCATTATTATGGTGCGATAACCCCCATACACACTGCCACACAAACCTTTGCATGCTTGAACATACACAAAAATAACAAAACAATCAAGATTCTCAACAAATAAGAAGAGAAAGGTAGTAATCCAACAGTGTTTAGACTGAGTATGGAAGAATATAAATTAAAAGGAATACAGTTCTACTGTTATCTTATACAGTGCTGTATTGCCCTCTTCCCAATTTCGCAATTGTATGATGTCAATAATGTCAATGTGTTCAACCTATTCCCTCTCAAGGTACAGCCAAATACAGTATGTTGGTGCGGGCGCCCGGCCATGTTGATAACACAGTCTGGGATAGAGAAGAGTGTGTTAAATCTCCCAGTATCTCAGTAAAAATTTGAAATAAGATGTTCTAACATTACAGTGCCTTGCAAAAGTATTCAGCCCCCTTGAACTTTTCAACCTTTTGCCACATTTCAGGCTTTAAACATAAAGATATGAAATTGTAATTTTTTGTGAAGAATCAATAACAAGTGCGACACAATCGTGAAGTGGAACGAAATTTATTGGATATTTTAAACTTTTTTTAGAAATAAAAACCTGAAAAGTGGGGCGTGCAATATTATTCAGCCCCTTTACTTTCAGTGCAGCAAACTCACTCCAGAAGTTCAGTGAGGATCTCTGAATGATCCAATGTTGACCTAAATGACTGATGGTGATAAATAGAATCCACCTGTGTGTAATCAAGTCTCCGTATAAATGCACCTGCTCTGTGACAGTCTCAGAGTTCTGTTTAAAGCGCAGAGAGCATCATGAAGACCAAGGAACACACCAGGCAGGTCCGAGATACTGTTGTGGAGAAGTTTAAAGCCGGATTTGGATACAAAAAGATTTCCCAAGCTTTAAACATCTCAAGGAGCACTGTGCAAGCGATCATATTGAAATGGAAGGAGTATCAGACCACTGCAAATCTACCAAGACCCGGCCGTCCCTCTAAACTTTCAGCTCAAACAAGGAGAAGACTGATCAGAGATGCAGCCAAGAGGCCCATGATCACTCTGAATGAACTGCAGAGATCTACAGCTGAGGTGGGAGAATCTGTCCATAGGACAACAATCAGTCGTACACTGCACAAATCTGGCCTTTATGGAAGAGTGGCAAGAAGAAAGCCATTTCTCAAAGATATCTATAAAAAGTCACCTGGGAGACACACCAAGCATGTGGAAGAAGGTGCTCTGGTCAGATGAAACCAAAATCGAACTTTTTGGCCACAACGCAAAACGTTATGTTTGGCATAAAAGCAACACAGCTCATCACCCTGAACACACCATCCCCACTGTCAAACATGGTGGTGGCAGCATCATGGTTTGGGCCTGCTTTTCTTCAGCAGGGACAGGGAAGATGGTTAAAATTGATGGGAAGATGGATGGAGCCAAATACAGGACCATTCTGGAAGAAAACCTGTTGCAGTCTGCAAAAGACCTGAGACTGGGACGGTGATTTATCTTCCAACAAGACAATGATCCAAAACATAAAGCAAAATCTACAATGGAATGGTTCACAAATAAACTTATCCAGGTGTTAAAATGGCCAAGTCAAAGTCCAGACCTGAATCCCATCGAGAATCTGTGGAAAGAGCTGAAAACTGCTGTTCACAAACGCTCTCCATCCAACCTCACTGAGCTCGAGCTGTTTTGCAAGGAAGAATGGGCAAAAATTTCTGTCTCTCGATGTGCAAAACTAATAGAGACATACCCCAAGCGACTTGCAGCTGTAATCGCAGCAAAAGGTGGCGCTACAAAGTATTAACGCAAGGGGGCTGAATAATATTGCACGCCCCACTTTTCAGTTTTTTATTTCTAAAAAAAGTTTAAAATATCCAATAAATTTCGTTCCACTTCACGATTGTGTCCCACTTGTTGTTGATTCTTCACAAAAAATTACAATTTCATATCTTTATGTTTAAAGCCTGAAATGTGGCAAAAGGTTGAAAAGTTCAAGGGGGCTGAATACTTTTGCAAGGCACTGTATCTAAACTATATGGCAAAAGTAAATGGACATATACCGAAAAGTGGAAATTTGTGCCTACACAAACAAAAGAACATTTTGAAAAAGTAAGAAAATGATGCTGGATGAGAAGACCAGGTCATACTGATTTATCCCAAAATGTTCATATATATATATATGAGCTATAACATTATAACCACCCCTTGTTTCTACACACACTGTCCATTTTATCAGCTTCACTTACCATAGAGTTATACTTTGTAGTTCTACAATTACTGACCGTAGTCCATCTGTTTCTCTGCATGCATGGTCAGGACCCCCACAGGACCACCACAGATGGTATTATTTGGGTGGTGGATCATTGTCAGCACTGCAGTGACACTGACATGGTGGTGGTGTGTCAGTGTGTGTTGTGCTGGTATGAGTGGATAAGACACAGCAGCGCTGCTGGAGTTTTTAAACACCTCACTGTCACTGCTGGACTGAGAACAGTCCACCAACCAAAAATATATCCAGCCAACAGCGCCCCATGAGGAGCGTCCTGTGACCACTGATGAAGGTCTAGAAGATGACCAACTCAAACAGCAGCAATAGATGAGCGATCGTGTCTGACTTTACATCTACAAGGTGGACCAACTAGGTAGGAGTGTCTAATAGAGTGGACAGTGAGTGGACACGGTATTTAAAAACTCCAGCAGCGCTGCTGTGTCTTATCCAATCATACCAGCACAGCACACACTAACACACCACCACCATGTCAGTGTCAATGCAGTGCTGAGAATGATCCACCACCCAAATAATACCATCTGTGGTGGTCCTGACCACTGAAGAACAGAATGAAAGCAGGCAAAAAAGGTATGTAGAGAAACAGATGGACTCCAGTCAGTAATTGTAGAACTTCGAAGTGCTTTTATATGGAAAGTGGAGCTGTAGTGAGTGTAGAAACAAGGTGGTGGTTTTAATGTTATGGCTGATTGGTGTGTATATATATATATAACCAGCCAATTACTGTATGTAATTGGCTGGTAATATATATGGCCATCACGACATGAACTTAACCACCCACCTCATATATACAGTGTATCACAAAAGTGAGTACACCCCTCACATTTCTGCAAATATTTTATTATATCTTTTCATGGGACAACACTATAGAAATAAAACTTGGATATAACTTAGAGTAGTCAGTGTACAACTTGTATAGCAGTGTAGATTTACTGTCTTCTGAAAATAACTCAACACACAGCCATTAATGTCTAAATGGCTGGCAACATAAGTGAGTACACCCCACAGTGAACATGTCCAAATTGTGCCCAAAGTGTCAATATTTTGTGTGACCACCATTATTATCCAGCACTGCCTTAACCCTCCTGGGCATGGAATTCACCAGAGCTGCACAGGTTGCTACTGGAATCCTCTTCCACTCCTCCATGATGACATCACGGAGCTGGTGGATGTTAGACACCTTGAACTCCTCCACCTTCCACTTGAGGATGCGCCACAGGTGCTCAATTGGGTTTAGTCCATCACCTTTACCTTCAGCTTCCTCAGCAAGGCAGTTGTCATCTTGGAGGTTGTGTTTGGGGTCGTTATCCTGTTGGAAAACTGCCATGAGGCCCAGTTTTCGAAGGGAGGGGATCATGCTCTGTTTCAGAATGTCACAGTACATGTTGGAATTCATGTTTCCCTCAATGAACTGCAGCTCCCCAGTGCCAGCAACACTCATGCAGCCCAAGACCATGATGCTACCACCACCATGCTTGACTGTAGGCAAGATACAGTTGTCTTGGTACTTCTCACCAGGGCGCCGCCACACATGCTGGACACCATCTGAGCCAAACAAGTTTATCTTGGTCTCGTCAGACCACAGGGCATTCCAGTAATCCATGTTCTTGGACTCCTTGTCTTCAGCAAACTGTTTGTGGGCTTTCTTGTGCGTCAGCTTCCTTCTGGGATGACGACCATGCAGACCGAGTTGATGCAGTGTGTGGTGTATGGTCTGAGCACTGACAGGCTGACCTCCCACGTCTTCAACCTCTGCAGCAATGCTGGCAGCACTCATGTGTCTATTTTTTAAAGCCAACCTCTGGATATGACGCCGAACACGTGGACTCAACTTCTTTGGTCGACCCTGGCGAAGCCTGTTCCGAGTGGAACCTGTCCTGGAAAACCGCTGTATGACCTTGGCCACCATGCTGTAGCTCAGTTTCAGGGTGTTAGCAATCTTCTTATAGCCCAGGCCATCTTTGTGGAGAGCAACAATTCTATTTCTCACATCCTCAGAGAGTTCTTTGCCATGAGGTGCCATGTTGAATATCCAGTGGCCAGTATGAGAGAATTGTACCCAAAACACCAAATTTAACAGCCCTGCTCCCCATTTACACCTGGGACCTTGACACATGACACCAGGGAGGGACAACGACACATTTGGGCACAATTTGGACATGTTCACTGTGGGGTGTACTCACTTATGTTGCAGCTATTTAGACATTAATGGCTGTGTGTTGAGTTATTTTCAGAAGACAGTAAATCTACACTGCTATACAAGCTGTACACTGACTACTCTAAGTTATATCCAAGTTTCATGTCTATAGTGTTGTCCCATGAAAAGATATAATGAAATATTTGCAGAAATGTGAGGGGTGTACTCACTTTTGTGATACACTGTATATATATATATATATATATATATATATATATATATATATGCATATACGTATATACATATATAATGCCTCCCCTGTAGTTATGCCCCTGATTGCAACAAATTTATTAGCAAGAAATGTGGCAAAATCACCCTTTCAATCATTAAAAGTGGTGTCCACATACATTTAATCATATAGTTTATTTAAAACCAAAAATATTGTTGTCTTTGAGGTTGATTTTTGCTTTAGGCACTGTATAGGATGAAGTGATTGTACCTTGAATGTACCACAGTGATCTATTACATAACATCGTTTCTTTACCCACTCAGACTCAGTCATTATCTCATTTCTATAAAGTCCTACCTTTAATTACTCAAAACAACCAAAGGCAGAGGTTCTCATTTTGCTGTGCTTGCAAATTGTCTATAGCACCACAGCTCGGCATGGTCCCCGATACTCCCCGTCCTTGCTCCATAATAACGTATAACTTCACTATAAGTGAAGTACTGATTATTTCCCCCTCACATGAAATGTCTGATTGACTCTTCTTAAGGAGCTGAGAACATAATGCCCCCAGCTCAATTCTCCACCCAGTAGAATCTGTTATACTGGAACTCCTTTAAAGATTTTCTCCTGGCTGGTACTGTGGCTCAGTGGAGGTAAAATAATCTTCTAAGAAGCCTTGGAGATATTCAAAAGTAGGCCGCTCCTCTGGTTCCTTCCTCCAGCAGGTGAGCATGAGTTCGTGCATAGACTCGGGGCACTCAGCCGGGCATGGCATCCGGTAGCCGCGGTCCACCTGGTCCAGCACTTCACGATTCACCATACCTGTATAGAATAAAGTGTATACATTTAAATCTTTATCTTCAGTGAGTAGAATGTTTTTTTTAAAGCTGCATTTTGTTTACACATGTTTATCTTGTGATAAAATTAATTGGAGGATCTGAAACATTTAAATGTGATAAATTAGCAAAGATAGAGGAGATTGTGAAGGGGTAAATACTTTTTCACTGCACTAAAGTTGCTCAGGTGACGTGAATGGGCTGTCAAGTGATCAATTAGTTGCTAGCTGCTGGTTTTGTTGGAATGTGGGTGGATTTTTTTCCCCTTTTGTTCCCAATTTAGTCATGTCTAATTCCCCCATTACATTTGTGTTGGCAGAGAAGGGCCAAGACCATCACGTTTGTTTATCACCAGTTCCCATATCACTAATGCAGATGCCACAACCAGACAACAGAGGGCGCAATTGTAAAGTCCCAATGGATTCGAACTGTTGCCTTAGGTACAGCCAAATACGTTGGTGTTGGTGACCGGCCATGTTGATAGCACAGTCCAGGATTCCAATTTAAGATTTCATCAGGGTCAGGCTAGAGCATTTGGTCACTGTGCCACCCAAGTGCCACAAAAATTCAATTTCTCTCAGTCATTTAAACAAAAGTAAGACAAAATTTGTACTCCATGTGGTGAATTTTTAAACATTTGTGAATTAAAAAATGTCAGGGATCAAATCTGACAGATGTTCTTTGAATTGACTGTACAGATTATGTATAGTCTACCCCCTAAAATGCAAAGGAGAGTGATTAATTTTACATTTTTTAATGATTTTAACATTGTAATTTTAAAGTAATTTGTTTACTCAATGTCTAGGTCAGAGGTGCCCATACTTTCGTGGCTCGAGATCTACTATTTTGGTCGACAGGTCATCACGATCTATGGGGGTCAGCCAGGTTTATGTAGTCTGGACAGTAGCTGCTGATGCCAATTCTCAAGCAGCTTCCAAGTATTCATCAGTAAGGGTGGACCGATATTTAGACTTCATTACTTTTTATGTGGGAAAAGGCTGAATTACATACTGTCAAATATGTAGCACATTTTTATATGTTTGGATATTTTTCCTCAGCCAACAAAGTTCCAAAATTGTCCAGCAGAGTCCCTGACTTTATATAAATGTCAGATTGTAGGGTTAAAATTCCTTTCGTCAGCTTCTTCCACGTATCGAACCGTTTTTGGTGTCTTTGTGCTTGATTGCACAATCATCTTCACAAACAGTGTCGGATGACAAAAGAAAAAATGTAAAAATGGAACAAACTGGCTACTGATGAATGAAAACTTTCCGGGCTGAGGCATTGCTATGGTAACAAACCGCAAATTAAAGAAACAGTGGCCACATTTCATGTCAATCACGTTGACCTGTATAAATGAGACGCAATCGTGATCAATGTATTGGGCACCCCTGGTCTAGGTCTTTATTATTAAATAACAGCTACCAAGAGGGCAGTTGGGGCTAACGTGCTTCCTGATAACCATGTTGCAAGCTGATGCCTTATTTTAAATGTTTATTAAACCTCTAAATGTACTTTCTCTGCACAAACGTACAAACATGAAGATCTGTTATGTTAGTGTGATGATTAGGGGACAAAGCAATGTCATCCCTTTGATTCAGACAACAAGGGACCAAAAATGCTCACTTGGACTCCTGGCCATGGAAAGCTATGGTTGTTGTATACATTAGTGTTCTAAACTCTTTCACTATTGCCAGAACACCAACATTAGGGATTATATAAATTCCTCCTTCCCCGAACAGTTTACCTGGATATGGCACCCTGCCCTTGGTTGCCAGCTCGGTCAGTAAAACCCCAAATGACCAGACATCAGATTTGATGGTGAATCGACCGTACAGAGCCGCCTCTGGAGCAGTCCATTTAATAGGAAACTTTGCCCCTGTGGAGACAAGTGATGAGATCTACTATGTAACAGGATGTTAGTGGGACACTGTGCTATCTGTGCTATCTGTTTCTGATGGACTATAAGCAAATTAAGCAGGATAACATTTAGCAAAAAAAAAAAAATGCAAACTAAAAGAGATACAAGAGATAAAAAGATCTGACTAATATCTGACTATAAGATGAATGCAGAAAGTTCTTTCAGTCTTGCTCACCCTGTCTGGCAGTGTATTCATTGTCCTCTATGAGGCGAGCCAGGCCAAAATCCGCCACCTTGCACACCAGGTTCTCTCCTACCAGAATGTTGGCGGCCCTGAGGTCTCGGTGCACGTAGTTCATTCTTTCTACATACGCCATGCCAGAGGCGATCTGGAGTCAACATGACAAACAGCAGCACACTGAACACATTAGCTTACAATGTACACCAATTAGCCATAACATTAAAACCACCTTTTTGTTTCTACTCACACTGTCCATTTTATCAGCTCCACTTACCATATAGAAGCACTTTTTAGTTCTACAATTACTGACTGTAGTCCATCTGTTTCTCTGTATGCAGGACCACTACAGAGCAGGTATTATTTGGGTGGTGGATCATTCTCAGCACTGTAGTGACACTGACACTGGTGGTGTGTTAGTGTGTGTTATGCTGGTATGAGTGGATCAGACACACTGTCACTGCTAGACTGAGAATAGTCCACCAACCAAATATATATCCAGCCAACAGCGCCCCCGTGGGCAGCGTCCTGTGACCACTGATGAAGGTGTAGAAGATGACCAACTCAAACAGCAGCAATAGATGAGCGATCGTCTCTGACTTTACATCTACAAGGTGAACCAACTAGGTAGGAGTGTCTAATAGAGTGGACAGTGAGTGGACACGGTATTTAAAACCTCCAGCAGCGCTGCTGTGTCTGATCCACTCATACCAGCACAGCACACACTAACACACCACCACCATGTCAGTGTCACTGCAGTGCTGAGAATCATCCATCACCCAAATATTACCTGCTCTGTAGTGGTCCTGTGGGGATCCTGGCCATTGAAGAACAGCATGAAAGGGGGCTAACAAAGCATTTGTGGGACTAATGTTTGTCTATGTACAGTTTATTTCTTTCTTTATAAACTTAGCAAACTCTAAAGATGCTTGGTTACACTAGGACCATCTCGTAGTGCAAATTAACCAGTAAACATGAGGTACTTGAATGCTATGCGAATTTAGAACGTTACAGCAAACTGCATATTAAAAAAAGGCTCATTTCACGTTCTGTGACACAAATTTCATGGATTAGGTAGGGCCTGTAGTTGGTTAACTATAACCAAATTAGAAGTTTGGTCTGTCTGTGTTTTGTTACAGCTTTTACTCAAATAAAAGCAGTTTGGAGGACGAACCTTTCTCCTTGAATGTTATTTTGACAAGAAATGCAGTGCAACTCACCTGAGAGGCCATATCTACAAGCTGGGGAAGTCGCAGCATCTTCCCTGTTTCCCCTTTCAAGAAATCTAGGAGACTTCCTGTTTACAGTCAAAACAGGACACAACAGCATCATTATATGATCATTTTAATGATCATTTTAATCAAAGTACTACAAACAAACTACACTGACGGTGATTTTTGCTGTGATTGTCATTGCTTTTGGGTTGTATTCAGAGTAGAGTTACGTATACAAAGTGAGATGTATAATTACTTATGCCTAGTTCACACTACACGATGTTTGCCCTTATTTTCGCTTGCCGACTGGTCGCTGCTAGATGTAGCAGCTCGAAAGCAACTCGGCATTCACTCAGGGATCTAAACTCTGCTCTCGATCGCTATCAACAACACTATCCGAGCGGCTCACCAAACGCTTGCTGAGCGCTCAGCGACTGAAGAAAAATATCTAGTATGCTAGATATCTGGGTCAGTCGGCCGACTGGCAGTGAGTGCGGGGTCAAACTACAGCCAATGATAACGCAAGATACAGGGTTTGGAAACCCGGGGAGGAGTGTAAAAATGTGAGACGGGCATAATATAGTTTCTATCAGAATACATCGGCATACACTCAAGTTTTACAGTATTTGTAACCTTATCGTCCACGCCAAACCATAATACCAACGCTGCATTGCAAAAAAAATATTTATTACCCTCCAACTTACTATAGAACAGACAATCCCTGCTGGTCGTGTTGCCAAATCCACTCAGATTCATTTATTTTTCCTCTTTTCTTTTACGCTGCACATCAGCGCACAGACAACTTTGATCACTCGATTATTGTTGATGTGCGTTTTTGGACACAGTTTCATCAAACCCCACGTCACTTCTCGTGTTTGTTTTGGTGACAAAACGTCGTTTGGGAGACCAGACCGACTCATCCTGGTGATGGATCATGTAGTGTGAAATCCCCTATCGCCGATCAGTCGTGTAGTGTAAAAACCACAACGACTTAAAAGACTCCCGAGTGCAAGAGATCCAGTTGTGTAGTGTGAACTGTACAGCGACCCGGCAACTCTGAAAGTCGTGTAGTGTGAACTTGGCATTGGACAGCAATAATAGGCTTTAAATCAGGGATGTCCATAATACGAAGAAAATGCATTAAAAAAAACAAAAAACAAATGAGTCTGCGACCCGTGTTTGCATATTTTTACTCTATCTGGCGCCCAACAAAAAAAGTTTGGACACCCCTGTTTTAAATGAATGTTGTTCTGCCTTTTTTGTAACACTTGTGCATGTCACAGCCTGGGATACATTACATTTCGGGCTAATGGTAGGTACTCACAGTGCACGTGTTGAATGCAGCAGATATGATCATGCATAAAGACCCGAGTGACTTTAATAAGGTCTAAATCTTTATGGTCTGATAACTGAAGTTAGCTGAAGTATCTCTAAAACAGTAAGAGGTTGGATAAGCCAGCATTTCCCAACCTTTTCTGCACCATGGACTGGTTTCATATAAGATATAATTTCATGGACCGGCAGGGAAGGGAGGATTTAATATTATTGCTTGCAACTGGTGTAAAATAAGCTTTTTTGGCTGCAACGAGACGCTGCTTCCACCTAGGGGTGACAATAAGACAATAACACCTGAAATATTCTCCGCGGCCCGGTAATTGGGGACCACTGGGATAAGCCATGAACCACCGACAGGTTGCTGAGCGGCCAAGACTCACCGATGGTAGAGGACCTAAAGACTAAGGCATCGGGTACAGACCAAAATAAGGGCTATTGTGGCTCAAATTGCACATTATTTTAAAGCTGGTGATAATGTTAGTGTGTCTGTGTATAGAGCTGTATAGTCGTAGGCCAGTCAAAGCGCCCATGCTAACTCCTGTCCAGCATCGAAATCTCTTACAATGGGCACACAGGCATTGGAACCAGACTTCATAGCAATGAAATCAACTATACCAATGTGAGCCAATAACTGTTGAAGGTACTGTTATATAATTATTAATATCTCTACCTTTGCTCATATACTCAGTGACGATGTAGATCGGCTCTTCAGATACCACGGCATACAGCTGCACCAGTTTTTCATGTCGCAGTTTCTTCATGACCTGAGCTTCTTGCAGGAAGGCTTCTGGGGACATGGTGCCCGTCTTTAGGGTTTTAATGGCCACACGTGTCGTCCCATTCCAAGTGCCTGGGCAAAGACAACAACATTTAATTACTCATATCAAACTCATTTTAAACACCACTTATCAATTAAGGTAACTCTGACTAACCCTATTACTAATAATACTATAGCACACTGTGACGATGGTCATCAACACGGAAATAAAATATGGCACAACGGTAGCACTACCAAGAACTAGACGTCCATCCAAACTGATAAAAAGACAAGAAGAAAACTGGTCTGGGAGGCTTCCAAGAGGCCTACAGCATCATTAAAGGAGCTGCAGGAAATCTATTAAGTACTGGTTGTGTGCTACATGTGACAACAAACTCATGTATTGTTTTTTTCTGGGCTGTGGGGTAGGGTGGCAAGAAAACCCAAAATCAAGTCATGCGGGAATCTTTTACTCAGACCTTTACTCTTGCCTACACTGTATAATCCAAGGTATGTGGACACCTGAGCTTGCTGGACATTTATTTTCACTCTAAAAAAAAAATATGGGGTTGAGTTTGCAGACCACTACTCACAGTGAAGAATGGTGGTGGCAGCATTATGCTTTGGTCTATGTATAAGACAAGACAAGACTTCATTGATCCCTCAGGGAAATTAACTTGTTACAGCAGTACAAGAGAAGGGTGATAATTTATTTATTTAAGTTTTAACGCGATGTTTAACACATTGGTGTCATTTAATGGCAGTAATAGGTATTATGTATGTGTCTTCATATTTTGGTCCATATTATATGTTCATTTTTATTTTTTATGGTTGCAAGGTAGGTTAAAAGTCTTCTTGTGTTGTCTTGTGTGAGAGTCTCTTTGATAGTTTCTGGCATGTGTGCTTGTTCTCGTTCTTTAGTGTATTTTGGGCATTCTATCAAGATGTTTTATTGATATAGGTGTTTGGCAGGTTTCACAAGTTGGGGGGTTTTCTCCTTTTATCAGGTGTTGGTGGGTTATTCTGGAGTGGCTGATTCGGCACCTCGTGTATATGACCTGGTCTATGCGTCGTCCCTGGTGAATTCTTGGCTTGGCATTGAGAAGGGTGATAAAGAACAGAAATAATATATAATATTCTAGCCTAGCGCCAGACTCGAGTCTCTGTGGTGCCAACCAGGGTTATTATCGTTAACGAAAACGAACAAAATAACGAAAACTGAAAATGAAAAAGATTTTCGTAATTAAAAGAAAAACGATAACTAACTGGAACTAAAATGTACTGAAATTATAGAAAGAATACCCTTCGTTTTCATGTTTGTCAATTTATTTATAAGCCTTGTGGACTGATATGAAATCGATTTTTTCCACTCGAGCAGTTTTACATTAGCTGCCGGCACCGTACGGTACCTCATGGTCCCTGACGGCACTTCTTGTTTACAGTCTGTTTCTGCTCACCACGCTAGCCTGCAAAATGACGACAGCAAAAGTTGGGAGAAAGTGCCAGAGTGCTACATGGGATTTCTTTGAATACGACTGCGAGAAAGATAAAAGCAAGTGTCTTGTAGTGGAAACAGAACAACCACATCTCTGGAGCAGCGTGTTTTCCTCAAAATCAACAAGAAATTTTTGATTGACTGAAGTACACCCATCTCTCTCTCTCTCTCTCTCTCTCTCTCTCTCTCTCTCTCTCTGTGTGTTCACTTTCTGATGTTGTATACAACATGCGAGGTACAGTATTGTTAGTTCTACTGCACTGATATGCCAAAAAGCTGTACCTGCATCTAGTGCTGGGCATTCCACTTCCTAATTTATTTTTGAGTTGGTAATTTTGGTCAAAAATTTATAAAACCTGTAGAGTTCATTGGGTTTTTGAGTTTATGTTTTTCTCAGATTGAGCTCCCTGATGTGTGTCTCATGGATAAGTTTATATTATTATGTTCATGTGTGTCCTTAGTCTATTGACTATTTTCAGCAGCAGTATTACACACATTTTGCACTTAAGGCTGCTATCTTGTGGACTGTTACAGTTTTTGTGGACAGTTGGTTGTTCAACAGTAATTGAATAAATTTTTTAAATGGTATCTTTTGTTGAGTTTTTATTACACAATACTTACTCTGACCTTTTTGAATCATGCACCTGAAAACTAACCCAAAGTATGAAAAAACTAAAACTACAACTAGAACAAATAAAAACTAAACTAAAACTAAGCATTAAAAAATAATAATAACTAATAAAAACTAGCAAACCCACTCTAAAAACTAATTAAAACTAACTGAATTAGACAAAAAAAAGTCACAACGAAATAAAACTAAACTATAATGAAAAATCCAAAACTATTATAACCTTGGTGCCAACAGCCTGAACAGGCGTTCAACAGGCACAACTGGTCATCGCTGAGGGAGGAAAGGCCAGATGCTGCAACAGTGGCACATAATGTCTTGTTAAGACATTGGCCTTAAGTGGCAGAAGAATACAGAGAGAGCATCATGGTACATGGTACGCTCTGAGAATCCACTAGTCTCCGGCCATCCTCGGTCAGCATGGGTCAAGTCGGGTCAATGCAAAGACAGATGAAATTGTATTTTGGGGCAGTTTCTGAATTCCACCAGACTTGAAAGGGTTAAATGATGGTTCTTACCCATCCAGACCTCTCCAAAGCAGCCCTGTCCCAGTTTCACATCCAGCCTCAAAGATTCACGTGGGATTTCCCAAGCATCCCGGGCCAAACCCTGAGTCTGTGGCTTCAGTACCGGACAAACATCTGTCAGGCAGTAGCACAGACCATCGGCATGATCTAAAATAGAGGAAGGGAAAGAACAGAGGAAGAGATTATTTCTTTATATTTTGGTAAATCTTGCTCTCCTATAAATTATTATTATAGCTGCTCATTAGATTGGGATCAGATCAAAGCAGTTCAACCAATTTTATCTTTTTATATCATGCTCGTAGTTTAAGTTGCCCTAAAGTCATTATTTATTTATTCATTTATTTATGACTTACAATTTAACTATTGCCAAATCCCCTATTGCAATTCTCTTGCCACTCGCACCAACATCGCACAAGTTCATTAGAGCCGAGACTATCATACTAAACCTCCGATATATGTGCGTAGGGCTGGACGATATGGCTAAAATTTATATCACGATATAACTCCTAATTTCGGTCGATACGATATAATTCCGATATCGATATGAATAACACAAATGTCTGAAAAACTGCCAAAAACACCAAAATTGGATGGCTGTACCTGCAAACCTCTTTTCTGGTTTCTGGCAAGAAATACAAGCTGAATACACCACTGAATTAGTCCTTCATCTCTTATCAGCTATTTCGTCTGCTTCTTTTTCAACTGTGGACAGTGGCAAAGCCAGACAATTTCCATAGGGGTGGCCAGACTGAGACCATTGCTCACACAGGGGTGGCACAGAAACTGTCTGATACCTTATGTTTGTATGTGGCTAGTAGCTGTTGATCTAGTAGTGTTTTGGTCACTCACTCGTTTACCTGTACAGGCAGTGAGTACCATGTAGAATTACATCAAGCCTAGCATAATAAGCTTTTTATTTTTTCTCATTTTCCCTGTGAAAAACTAAAATATAGCCTATAACCTTAACAGAATTTCAAAGATATTCCTTTGCAATACTTGATCATTTGATTGCAAACTTGTGTGTACTGATGAGACTCATTTGAACCCCAGAACATGCCAGTGTGAATGCATGGAAAATTTAATTTTCTTTCAAGAATATGATACATTCTGACCAACACTATTAAGCCAAATCAGCATTGAAAATTGACTTTACTTTTAATAGCCTTCTACAATGCTGGGGCTTCTTAAAACTGAATAATCTCTTTTCAATAGATGTGTTATTTAAATGCTATTAAATTGTTTTTGAAAAAAAACAGTGGAACGCGAATATCCCGTTGGTGCCTTTATTCGTAGCGCACCACAACTAATAAGAAGTAATATTAATAACTGGTATTAGTACTCAGTAGTAGTACTTTTTCTGTAATTGTGTTGGTGGTTGACATTTATGTTGAGTGTGTAACTGCACTGTTTTGATGGAGAACTACTCGCTTGAGGTGCGCTGTTGAATTGCGTCCCTGTGGGAACACCTGCGAGCAGAAATGCTTCCGCAAAGAAGTAACACGGGCAAAGCGCACTGACGTAATGCATATCGATCGAATTTGTTTAAAAATCATATCACCGTTATTGAAACATTTTCTATCGCGATATATATCGATATCGAATTATTGTCCAGCACTATATGTGCGTGATATATTTCCCTCACAAAGCCGTACAGCGTATTTACCAATGAAACCCTGTCAAGTCCCAACCTCAGGCACAGCCAGTTATGCCAGTTTGGATGCATGGTCAGGTCAAGAGCACCACTAGGTGAGCTAAGACCTAACGCAAGTGCCCAACATCACTTCAAGATTTCTGTAATACGCTTTCACATAAAAAGGTCCCCGTTATGGCGGCTCGGTGGGTAGCACTGTCGCCTCACAGCAAGAAAAACCTGGGTTTGATCCACAGGTGGGGCGGTCCAGGTACGTTCTGTGCGGAGTTTGCATGTTCTCTCCGTGTCTGCGTAGGTTTCCTCCCAAAAACATGCAGTCAGGTTAATTGGAGACACTGAATTGCCCTATAGGTGAATGGGTGTGTGTGTATGTGTGTCTGCCCTGCGATGGACTGGCGCCCCGTCCAGGGTGTTACTGTGTGCCTTGCGCCCATTGATAGTTAAGGAAGTGAGTGAGTGAGGTCCACGTTATGCTCTCTGTATTTCTGGAGTCTTGTGTCGGCCTGAATGATTCAACAGCCGCTCTTATGATTTTGTACCAAGTGCAAACATAGATGTTGACTTACTGCGGTAGTGGCTGACCAGCTGCTGCAGGTTACTAAATTGTGTGCGAGATGTGATGTAGAATCCTCCACTGTCCAGCTTCCTGATTTTGTAATGCTTCACATTTAGCCCTTTAACATTGTCGTAGTCTAGGACGGACAGACAGTAGGCACCTGGTGGAACAGCATAGAAATAATTATATTAATTATACTAATTGACACAGTATGAAACTGTTGTTGTTTGAACCTGATCTTCACTCACCTTTGGTAGTCTCACTTTCTCTGAGCAGGAACGTTCCCCTTCTGTTCTCAAGACTTAACAGCAGCCTTTCAGAGTCTCTACGAGTGATCTTACCAAAGTACCACCTATAGATAAGACAGATTAGATAGACAAGTCATCAATATATACTGTATATAGTACCAATATTAAGGTGGTTGTGCCTCAGTTTAAGGCGTGGTAACATTTGCAGCAGGGCACCAGTTTTACCCAATGGGCAACAAGTGACCCTATAGCTACTGATGAGTTATAGATGTGACATGACCAGCCACACTGTAATACAACCTTAAATAAGAAAAAGTTGGGACAGAATGGAAAATAATAATAAAACATTTTGTTAATATACATCCATTTCTGCATTTCAGGCCTGCAACACATTTAAAGATGTTGGATGTGATGGTCCATCCCTGATGCCTCCGAGCCCAGAGAACTCATCAGTGGCTACACGGTCAACCAAAAAACATTTTTTGGTACGACGCTGGGAAAAAGGGGGGTGATTGTTAATAAATAGAATTTTAAAAAATGCAGAAACTGTTTGAAGAACCCTCGTACATTTAAGCTTTATAATGATGATTTTGGAGAGGCACTGTTTATTTTCTAAAGCTCGCTTGACTGTGGCACAACAAAATTAAACATATAACCTTTATTCGTATTTAACATGTTTGTTTATTCATCATTTCATTCATTTTCATCTTTACCACTTCTTTATCCAGTTTCCAATGCGTTAATGCCAATCCATCATGGCGCCTTTCAAGAGACATAGCCAATCATGTCTGTATGTAGCCGCCTAACCGGCCAATACCACAGCTGGAGATTTGAACCCTGGATCCCAGCGGTAGTTGGCTAGCACAATTTGTTAATATATTAACTGATCACCAACAAAATACACATACTGTTATCCCCCTTCCGTCTGGAAGGAGGCTGCGCTGCATCCAGGTAAAAACATCTGGACTGAAAAACAGCTTCTATTCGGATGCAGTCAGACTGCTGAATTGTTCCAACCCCCATATACTGTCTATGCACCTTATATAAACATTATACATCCTAACAACCTTACATATACAGTACCAGTCAAAAGTTTGGACACACTTTCTCATTCCTGTGGTTTTTCTTGATTTTTTTTTAATTTTCAACATTGTAGATTAATACTGAAGACATCCAAACTATGAAGGAACACATATGGAATTATGTAGTAAACAAAAAAGTGTTAAACAAACCAGAATATGTTTTATATTTTATATTATTTAAAGTATTATTTAAAGTCATCTTTTGCTTTGATGACAGCTTTGCACACTTTTTGGCATTTTCTCAATCAGCTTCATGAGGTAGTTACCTGGAATGGTTTTCAATTAATGTTTGTGCCTTGTCTAGAGTTAATTTCTGAAATTTCTTGCTTTTTTAATGTGTTTGAGACCATCAGTTGTGCTGTGCAGAGGTAGAGTTGGTAAAATATAAAACATATTCTGGTTTGTTTAACATTTTTTTTGTTCACTACATAATTCCATATGTGTTCCTTCATAGTTTAGATGTCTTCAGTATTAATCTACAATGTAGAAAATAAAAATAATCAAGAAAAAACACTGACGAGAAGGTGTGTCCAAACTTTTGACTGGTACTGTATATTAAACACTTTAACAACCATTTATAAACACTATACACACTGCCATACTGAACACAACTGGCACACTGTCACTTTAACCGTCTTGTGATTTGTTGCCGCTTAGTTTTTGCTGCTATACTTTTTGCAATTATGCACTTTAGATCAACATAAGCTGCTGCAGTTCCTTGTGCAATACTGTAAAATGTAAATACTTGTAATTTTTTTTAGTTTCTTAGTTTATTTCATTTTTATACTTATTTTAGTTTATTCTTATTTCATTCATGTCGTACACACCGAGGCCTGGGTAACTGTATTTCCTTCAATTATGTACATGGTTGAATGACAATAAAGCTGAGTCTGAGTCTGAAATAATCATTTTTACAATAATAGCCTCTTTCACAAAAAAACACGGATGAGAATTTTCGTCTTTGAGACAGAACAAGAAGCCTCACACCTTTACTGTTCTTGTAGTTTTCATTTATCACATCATATCATTTACCATATCATTTAATTTATGAGTGTAAAAAGTCAGTAAAATTAGGCACATTTTCCTATGAATTTAGTATGGCTCTAACTATAGGCCACATCAACGGTGAAAAAAAAAAAGATTCATCTTGCTGTTTGCACTAAGACTTGCTTTTGTAAGTAGGGTGTGTAGACTTTTTTATCTACTGTATATACTGCCTGTGATGGAAATCTAGAGCAACTCCATAATGTACAGTTATTTGCTTATATTAAAAAGTCAATAACAAACCTGGTATTTGTAGGATTATAGACCTAATGGTTAACTTACATCAACTGATAATGCCTTTATTTACCTTAAATATTCATTATTCAGTGATTATGTGATGATCATGACAGACCTAGTTCTAACTAACAAAAGCATGTCAGTAACACGAATAAAGTGAAAAATAAAAAGAAAAGAAAGTTAATATTTGCTTACTCTTCTGCCTGAATGGAGTCGGAGGGGGCGACATAGTTGCTGGGGATGTAGCCACTCTGTCCTGTAGTCAACGAGCAGGCCAGCCACCAATCCCCTTCCCTAAAAACAGAAACATATTACAGATTCCCATCCATCTTTATCTGTATACATTTATTGAGGATCTAAACTTTATTTAAATTAATGATTTGTTGTGTGCCGTTGATGTCAAAGCCTTTCTTTCCTGCACACTCATCCAATTAAATGTAGTCGATCCATGCATGTATTTTGGAGGTGGAGACAGCCTGAGACAGAGCTTAGACCTCACTTGCACGTAGACACGGTGAGAACAAGCAAACTCCACACAGAAAGGACCCGGACCGGCCCACCTGGGGATCGAACCCAGGACCTTCTTGCTGTGAGACGACAGTGCTACCCACTTAGCCACCGTGCCGCCCAAAAAGCAACTAAATAGAATATATCTTGTAAAAAGGTGATTTTTCTCCCTTTTTTACCGAATTTAGCATTGACATTTAGTATTCCGCAGCAGGGAATCCCGATTGTGTTCGAGGAGGGTATATTTGCCTGTTCCACGCCCCTTCCCACACGTGCGCAGTCCTCAACCTCTTCTTTTTCGCCCATGCTTTCAGTGGATTCGCATATAGGGCTCATCCACTTCTCCACAGGCGCCTCGAGCTGCTAACCAGAGTCCTTACACAGCGTTTGAAGACCTCACCTACTTGGTCCGGCCTTTTCCCACCCAGCAGACTCGGTGGCCAATGTTGTCTGCTGCAGGCACTGCCAATTGTGCCCGCTCGATGGCACCCAGTTGACCGGGCTGGTGTGCTAGCGAAAAGTATACCGCTGTGCCACCTGGGTGCTTTTATTTTTAAAGCACTGGGACTTCAGTGGACTACATTCTACAGTCATAATTTTTTCAATATACACATATTTAACATTTATTTTAATATGCATGATTTTTAATACCATACAAAGCTAAACAACAGAACCTTTGTTTATTTATTAGTCTTGTCTTAATCTCACACTGCTATGTCCTTACAGATGACGGGGCAATACATTGTTTATATCCTCACTTCAGTCAAAAACTAGGTTCTTTATTTGGTCTCGTCCTCCTTTAACTGAAGCAATAACATTAGCGTTTTTACACCAGTGAGTGTTGCTGACTCAGAAGAGTACCTCCCAAACTTCATGAGTGAGCTCCCACCTTTCTAAACTAATTAAAACACAATCACTACACACTAGGGATGTAACGATACACTCTACCCATGATGCGATGCAATGCGATTCACGAAACTGGGTTCACGAAATGATTTTTTCCCGATTTTTTTCAACAAAATAAAACTGAAGACAAATTATGACAAAGTTTCCTTTTATTAATTCTCCAAAAAAATTAAAATAAATAATGAATGCCCTTCTATTTCTGAGATAGGCACAAACTATGCAAAACAATTTTGAATTAAGCTTAATTTGGCTGGAAAACCTCGAACCTGGCAACGTGTCATGTTGTCAACCAGGCTATGTGAATAGCCTCTGCTGTTTAAAGTGAATATCGATTCATTTTACATCTCAAATCAATTTGAATCGTGGAATTTTTGCATCGGTAATTAACTGTCTTGTGGTGCATCGTTACATCCCTACCACACACAGTTACAATTACTAAGAAAATAAGGATTTATAACTCTAAATAATGCTAAACATAAAAAAAATTGATGTAGCATTTTAAAGAAGCACCACTGTTAAACATTCTTAGAGACATTGTATTGTTCCGCTAGCACACCAGTGCCGAGATTCTGAACTCCTCTGCCATCTAGCAGGCATAATTGCCAGTGCCTGCAGCAGACACGTTTCTGCTAGGGTGGGATGACCGGACTATGTGGGTTGGGTTTTTAAACGCTGTTTAAAGACCCTGATTAGCAGAAAGAGAGGCGCCTGTGAAGAATGCATAGGTGAAAAAGGGTTCCGCTTATGCCTAGTTCACATTACACTGATTTTCTCTCGCGCGACTGGTCTGCGCTAGATTTGCCGGCTCAGGAGCAACTCGGCGTTCGCTCGGCGATCGAAACTCGGCTCTCAATCGCTATATGTGAACTACTCAACAATAACTACTGCCGATAAGTTGAGGGGAAGCGCAAAATAATATAGTTTCTATCAGAATACATCGGCACACACAGAAGTTTTACACTATTTCTGACCTTATCGATCTCTACTATACATAACACCAACTTTGCATTGCAAACAATATTTATTAATCTCCAACTCACTATAGAACAATCCCTGCTGTTCTCATAGCCAAATCCACTTGATTTTACGCTGCACACCAGAGCACAAACTTTGATCGCTCGCTACTTGTTGACGTGCATTTATGGACGTGGTATCATTAAACCTCTCGTCACTTCTCGTGTTTGTTTTTGTGACAAAACGTAGATTGGGGGACCAGAGAAGCTCGCCTGCGAATCCAGGTAATGATAGATGGTGTAGTGTGAAACCCCCCTATCTCCGATCAGTCCTGTAGTGTGAAAGCCACACCCACTTGAAAGACTCCCGATTACAAGAGATCCAGTTGTGTAGTGTGAACTGTACAGCGACCTGACGACTTGGAAAGTCGTCTAGTGTGAACTTGGCATAAGAGCTGCACGCGGGTTGGAGGAGGCATGAGCAGCAATATTCCCACCTAGACTGCAATCGAGATCCCCCAGCAGTGGAAGATGCATAAATAAAGCTAAACTACAGCATTAATGTACCTTATAAATACAACATAAATGCATCTATAAAGCAATAATTGGAAAGAAATAATGTTTTTAATGTTAATGAGAATTCTCTGGTGGACAGATACATTAATGAAGACAGACAACCACAAGCATATAAGAACTAAAGAAGAACCTACCGGCGGTTCAGCTTTCTCCTGTTATAAACGGCAAGCACATGGAAGAGCAGGACAGAGGAAGTACAGTGAAAAACGTTTGAGGTTAAATGCAAAGCAGGAAATGTCAAGAGGTAAGTTTCAACTAACAGCACGTGTATATGTATATACTGATCAGAAACTCTTAGATCCTTCAACTGAGAGAACGGGGGAAATATAATCGTCCCTCTTAAAAAAGGAAGCAAGAGAAAATTAGTATTAGCTCTAAACAAGAAAGCCTAAAGAAGCATAATTATAATAATAAGAAGAGGGTGATAAAGGTAAAATGTAAATAAAAATACAGCTTTTTAATATGGTCAGCGCATTCAGAGGGAAACCACTCCTATTGTAACAAATTGTGAAGGAAGAGAGGGGGGTTGTTACATGGTTCTTTTGTTGCACAACCTTAGTCAAGGAGATGAAAAATGTGTCTGTGTGAATAAGTAACAGACATGAGTTGTGTTTATGTCTGGAAATAAGTATGTGTTACTCTAAAATGATTATATACAGCATGCTGCGTTCCTATGATGTGTTTTATTTCTTCTTTAGATGTGTGTGTGTGTGTGTGTGTGTGTGTGTGTGTGTGTGTGTGTGTGTGCGCGTGTGCTTTCTTACGTGTTGTTGACTATCTGAAGTCGTTCTCCTTTTCTGAATGACAGATCAGAGGCGGTGCGTGACTCATAGTCATACAATGCCACAAACGTAGTCACACCTCCTACAGGGAGACAATAACAGTCCAGGTTTGATATCTAAGTAAAATAATTTCTCATTATTACTATTCGATATTAATAAATAAATAATCCAAATACAATTATTTCTTATTATTACTATCCAAAAATAATAAATAAATAGTCCAAATAAAATATTTTATTATTATTACTAACCAATATTAATAAATAAATAACCCAAATAAAGTATTTTATTATTATCACTATTCAATATTAATAAATATATAATCTAAATAAAATATTTTATTATTATTACTATCCTATATAAATACATAAATAATCCAAATAACATATTTTCTAATTATTACTATTCAATATAAATAAATAAATAATCCAAATAAAAAAATTTCTAATTATTATTATTCAATATTAATAAATAAATAATCCCAATAAAATATTTTCTAATTATTACTATTCAATATTAACAAAAAATAATCCAAAATAAAATATTTATTATTATTACTATCTAATATTTATAAATAAATAATCCAAATTAAATATTTATTATTATTATTACTATCCAATATTAATAAATTAATAATCCAAATAAAATAATTTATTATTATTACAATCTAATATTAACAAATAAATAAAACAAATAAAATAATTTGGCCAGTTTCTTTCAACAGTTAACTATAAACCATCCATTAAGCCCTATAAAAATATACATTTATATTTATACTATCAGAAATGTTAAAAGTAAATTGGAATCAGAAATATAAAACATGCTAGCACACCAGAGCTGACATTTTGAACTAATCGGTTCGAAACTCAGCTCTGCCATTCGGCTGGGCTGGGTGGCTGTATGAACAATGATTGTCTCGTTGTTCATACAGGGTGGGAAGCCGGATAGGGACTCTCTCGTAACTGATGCAATTACGACCTCTCCTGGCTGGTTATTGGCGCCTGCACAGAGCCGAGGGATAATGTGATCAGGGTGTGGCTCTCCGTACACAAAGCTGATCCACATATGAACTTGTCTCGTGCAGGTGAAAAGATGCAGTCGGTTACTGCACAAGTGTCGGAGGAGGCGTGTGACAGTCTCGCTCACCTCAGTCAGAAGTGGGGATCGGCATTAGTAAAATACAAATTAAATTATTTAAATGCAGTCTATATCTATTATAAGGTAATAAGCGCTACTGTTATAGTGGGGCATGATGAAAAATTTAATAATTCCATTGTTCATGAGTCGATTCATATAAAAGCAAAGTGAAAAAACTAAAAAAAAAGTGTTTCTGTTGGGGTTGGAAATGCTGCACTTTTCAAGTTTGTCTCAATTTGGTGAGAAACAGAGAGATGACAAGCTCAGCTCTCAATTCAAATTCATTGTCAGCTTCTGACAATCATCACCAACAATACACTTAAACAACTGAGACAAGCTTGTTCCATGTCTGAAAATTACTGCATGTAAAGACAAGCTTTCCCAGAATGCAGTAGTACAACATTAAGCATGTTGTGATTCCACTGGACCCAGATGTTTTTTGTTTTGTACCTGCTGTTAGTATGCTATGGTGAGGTGAGTTAAGGCTGTTCATGGACTCCACTCCTCCAAAAAGTGGCAGCTCAGCATTGTTGGTTGCCTGGGCGCCGAGTCGGGTGCCGTTCACTGTCGGGTTCCGGCCAGAGGTGAGGCTATGATGGTATGAGCCGAGCTGATTCCCACCAGTGGTGATGCCTCCGCTGCCGATGCCAACTGTACTGTCATGACTGCGGGACTGCTGGCTTAGATCTTTGGGCTTGCTCTTAGTTGCCCCCATGGCCTAGATCTAAAGAGGAAGTAAAGAAAATATGACATAATTTTTGGTAGCAAGAATAGACATGGATCTGTGGTCATGTGATACAATTTTATCATGGTTTTTTTTTTATTGTCTGTAGGCAGACACTGGAAATGCAACCATTGGTTAAAATGTTTCTCAGTCGTTAGCCTAACCATGAAAGAACTTCCCCTGTCCGTTTGAACATCTGAGTCTCTCACTGTCTTCAAAAGATGATTAAAGATTCACCTGTTTACTAACCACGTAGGCTGAGCAATAACATGCACTTACTAACCTTCTATAGCAGCTTATTTATTTAAAAAATGTCAGTAGATATCCTTGGACTGCCAGATTGCCACTGGTGGGCCCTCGAGCAAGGCCCTTAACCCTCAATTGCTCAGACAGTATACTGCCACTGTACTGGAAGTCGCTTTGAATAAAGATGTCTGCTAAATGACGTAAATGTACATACACCTATCAGCCATAACATTAAAGCCATCTCCATATAGAAAAAAAAACCCCATATAGAAGCACTTTGTAGTTCTACAATTACTGACTGTCCATCTATTTCTCTACATACTTTTTTAGCCTGCTTTCACCCTGTTCTTCAATGGTCAGGACCCCCACAGGACCCCCACAGAGCAGGTATTATTAAGGTGGTGGATGATTCTCAGCACTGCAGTGACACTGACATGGTGGCGGTGTGTTAGTGTGTTGTGCTGGTATGAGTGGATCAGACACAGCAGCGCTGCTGGAGCTTTTAAATACCATGTCCACTCACTGTCCACTCTATTAGACACTCCTACCTAGTTGGTCCACCTTGTAGATGTAAAGTCAGAGACGATCGCTCATCTATTGCTGCTGTTTGACTTGGTCATCTTCTAGACCAAAAAATGGTGTGGCCTTCGCAATCTCCGAATTTAAATCCCCAAGAAAACAGCACGAAAGCTGTTAAACCTCAATGAGTTTCTGGTTTCTGGTCCATTTCCCTAACCACCGTTACCACTGCCCTGCCCTGCCCTCAAATAGCAGAGAAGCTAATTAACATTCCCTCATCCATATGCTCAATATCTTCATCATTCATGAGCTGCAAAATGTCCATGCATTATTTGCATGTGCACTTTATAGATGGAAATAACACCCACAGCTGCAGGAAATCTACTGATGCATTCGTTTGACTCCGCTGGAACGGGTCCAGATAAGCACTAACTAATCAAACCCTATTTCATGCCCGAAAAACCTCCAGCCACAACTTGTGTCATTAAATGAAGTGCAGCGTTTTATTGGAAATCAATATATATTCTGCCCTGTTTGTTGTTTAGTGGTTGACTGTGCTTTCATCTACAGTAACAGTAAAATGATGTCACAAATAGGGTTGGGCGGTATGACGGTATTGCGGTATTTTAAAAATGTGAAGCGCCAAATTTCTGCTTCAGGTCTAACTTGAAAACAGAGAATTTAAGACCTTACGCGCATCCACAGTAAGGGAGGGGTGGGAGTGGTAGGCGGTTGGAGCTCACTGATTGGTTGTGGGGGTGCTCACTGTTTGAGGTGATAACACAAAAGCTAGGGAGCTCTCTGCATAGGGTGTGTTCAAACACCTAGTGAGCTGCATTGCTGTCTTACTGCCTACATAGGCAGCTGCCTCAGTAGAGAGGATTCTAATAAGTCAATGACTTTTATAAGGCTTGTTATTCGAACGCGCTACGTAGAAAGCAATTCCATCGGGTGTTGCTTGCTAAGCTAACAGTTAGCATCTTGCCATTCAAAACCATGGGATGGGGTGGCACAACGTGCTAGCATGTCACTATAACATCTCCTTGTACCAAATACGGTTACATTCACTGACAAGTCCGAACTTGCAAAAAAAACACACTTGTGCAAGTTTATACAATATAATATTATCTCTGTGTGTGTGTGTGTGTGTGTGTCGTGCTCACTCTTCGCGATACTAAAGTGTTTCGGATTTCAATTACGACAATAAACAGTTTTTATTATGACTGATTAATTTCCCGTACTGATGTGAAGCAGAATGGTTGTATTACAGCCAAAATGAAAACATATAAAACATATACAGTATACAGTATAATGGCTCCCAGAGATGCGACTCGGTTCATTTGAAAGAGCCGTTCAAAAATCCTAAAAGCATGCTAGAGTTGTCAAAATTTATATTATTTTAACTCCATGTTCAACACGTGTCTCATTTAATGGCAAAACAGGTATCATGAAACACACTAGCACACCAGAGCTGATATCTCGTACTTGTCGGCTCAATTCTGCGCGCCTACATGAACAACGATTGGGTGCCAAAGGGGAATCCTCATGACTGATGCAGTTATGACCTCTACTGGCTGATTGATGCCGCCCGCACAAAGACGGGGGATAACAAAATCAGGGTGTGACTCTCCTTGCACAAAGCTGATCCACATATGAACCCACCTCGTAATTGGCTCTTCTTAGACATACACATATAGCTAACAAAATATAGACACCTGACCCAAAGCTTGTTGGACATCCCATTCCAGAACCATGGGTATTAATATGGAATTGCACCCTTCCACCCATTGTAGCTATATCAGTCCCCATTTGGTAACTGGTACAAGCATTTCTAGGGGCCTTGCTCACAATCAACAATCCAACTTATCTTAAACAGCTCAGTAGGGCAGAGGTCAAGGATCTGGTCAGGCCACAAGAATTCCTTCACACCAAAATTCATCAATCTAGATCTTTGTGCACAGAGACAGTCACGCTGGAACATTAACATGCCTTCTTTAAACTGCTGCCAAAAAGTTTGTTATGTTTTATTTATTCTCTATAAGTAAAATCTAATTTTAAGCATCTGTTCACAATAGGTCTGGGTAAAATGCCTGGTTTTAATTATTAGAATGAGGTGTAACTACTTATGTTTAATGGTTGTAAGAGCAACTAAGCAACTAATAAGCACCAAGGAAGATAAAAAACTACAATATATTAGGGCTGTCGTTAATTAACGAGATTAACATGTTAAAATTTTAATTGTGATTAAAAAAATTAATGTAGAATAAAAAATTTTATTCAAACTATTTTTATTGGGCTATGTTTGTGCCACATTAAACATGTGTCACTGTGGTAATTTGCGCTGCTTTAACACAGCAACGTTGTGTTTATATTGTACAGCGATAACACCGGTCTTTTTCCAGTTTGCGGTCGTGAGTTACAAATTATTCTAGCTGCTGCTGCTACATATTGGGTATTTTAAATAATAATTAGTATTTTTTTAACAGTAATCACTAGACAAAATGACTTATTAATTGATGCTTTAATGTCATCTTTGGACTTTGGACACCTTGAACTCCTCCACGTTCCACTTGAGGATGCGCCACAGGTGCTCAATTGGGTTTAGTCCATCACCTTTACCTTCAGCTTCCTCAGCAAGGCAGTTGTCATCTTGGAGGTTGTGTTTGGGGTCGTTATCCTGTTGGAAAACTGCCATGAGGCCCAGTTTTCGAAGGGAGGGGATCATGCTCTGTTTCAGAATGTCACAGTACATGTTGGAATTCATGTTTCCCTCAATGAACCGCAGCTCCCCAGTGCCAGCAACACTCATGCAGCCCAAGACCATGATGCTACCACCACCATGCTTGACTGTAGGCAAGATACAGTTGTCTTGGTAATTCTCACCAGGGCGCCGCCACACATGCTGGACACCATCTGAGCCAAACAAGTTTATCTTGGTCTCGTCAGACCACAGGGCATTCCAGTAATCCATGTTCTTGGACTGCTTGTTTTCAGCAAACTGTTTGCGGGCTTTCTTGTGCGTCAGCTTCCTTCTGGGATGACGACCATGCAGACCGAGTTGATGCAGTGTGCGGCGTATGGTCTGAGCACTGACAGGCTGACCTCCCACGTCTTCAACCTCTGCAGCAATGCTGGCAGCACTCATGTGTCTATTTTTTAAAGCTAACCTCTGGATATGACGCCGAACACGTGGACTCAACTTCTTTGGTCGACCCTGGCGAAGCCTGTTCCGAGTGGAACCTGTCCTGGAAAACCGCTGTATGACCTTGGCCACCATGCTGTAGCTCAGTTTCAGGGTGTTAGCAATCTTCTTATAGCCCAGGCCATCTTTGTGGAGAGCAACAATTCTATTTCTCACATCCTCAGAGAGTTCTTTGCCATGAGGTGCCATGTTGAATATCCAGTGGCCAGTATGAGAGAATTGTACCCAAAACACCAAATTTAACAGCCCTGCTCCCCATTTACACCTGGGACCTTGACACATGACACCAGGGAGGGACAACGACACATTTGGGCACAATTTGGACATGTTCACTGTGGGGTGTACTCACTTATGTTGCCAGCTATTTAGACATTAATGGCTGTGTGTTGAGTTATTTTCAGAAGACAGTAAATCTACACTGCTATACAAGTTGTACACTGACTACTCTAAGTTATATCCAAGTTTCATGTCTATAGTGTTGTCCCATGAAAAGATATAATGAAATATTTGCAGAAATGTGAGGGGTGTACTCACTTTTGTGATACACTGTACATGTTGCATCTAGAAATGGTTCATATTAGTACCCGGAGCGTCTGTTCTCAGGAAAAGATCCTCATGTTTGCCAGATAATGTGAACAGACTTGTCATGTTAAATAACTGGCTGAAAGATGGGTAGCTGTTAACAACTCTATATAGGTAGTGCCTGGCGTTCTAAAAATAATGTAGATGTAATAACTATCATTTTATTAATTTTTTTTTTTTATTGGTAAACATTTTCTTGCAATAAAAATGCACATAACTGTTCAAATTTTGATTTTTATCGTTTTTTATTTTTATTTTATTTTGTTATTTTTGCAGTCAATTAATCACGATTAATGTGGTTCTTTAATCGCGATTAATCTCGATTTTAAAAATTAATCATGTGACAGCCCTACAATAAATACATTTACATTTTTGGCATTGAGCGGACGCTTTTATCCAAAGCGACTTACAGTACTGTGACAGTATATTGTCTAAACAATTGCTCAAGGGCCCAACAGTGGCAACCTGGCAGTGGTGGGGTTTGAACTAGCGACCTTTCGATTACTAGTCCAGTACCTTAACCACTAGGCTACAACTGCCCTAGAATACTAGAATAGCATATCAGACAGTAATGTGACAAAGAAGACAAGGCCTAACAATGACAACTTGCTGGTGGGGCATGAACCAGCAACCTTCTAATCATCAGTCCAGTACCTTAACCACTGAGCTACCATTGCCCTGGTAGATACACTTTCAAGTTCATGCTCTTCATAAAAATAACATCAGCATGAGTATTTGTCACAGAGGGTATAGGTATTGGATTTCCATGACATAGAGTACATGCACACAATCCCAAGATCAACATGTGCAATACCAAGCATCAAATCAATTAGTGATGCTACAGTTTTTAAAGTGATTAAAAAGGCTTCATCATTATGAAGTCTGACAAGACTAATCTAGATCTGGCAGATGCCTGAATGAATAGTGCCAGCTGTAGGCTTTCATGGGCTGGGTAATCTTCCATGGTTTGTCCTTTGGTGCTTCGCAGTAAAGTCAAGGGTCAACTTGTTCATCAGCAAGCAGGAGTTTTTGTGTTCTAAGAAAATAATAATCCCCAAGTTTATTTTTTTCTCCCCCAATTTTTTCCCCTAGTCTAGTCGTATCCAATTACCCTGATTACACTGCGCTTCACCTCTACGATACAACCCTCCACTGCTGACTGAGGAGCTTCACAACCGACACACACCCCCTCCGACACGTAATCAGTACCGACTGCCTCTTTTCACCTGCACGAGGTGAGTTCATATGTCGATCAGCATTGTGTATGGAGAGTCACACCCAGCATTATTCCCCATCAATCAGCCAGCAGAGGTCATAATTGCACCAGTTATGAGGAACCCGGGTCCGGCTTACCCACCCTGTGAAAAACATCCAATCGTTGTTCATGTGGCCGTCTAGCCCAGCCGGATGGCAGTGATTCCCAGTTATGAATGGTTTACACCTTTCCCTTTGTGTTGCATTACTTGATGCAAGAGCAGAATGTGTTAAGTGACAATGGTTTTCTGAAGTACTCACGAGTCCATTTGGCTATATTTATCACATCAGCATCAGAGTTAAAAGGTCACACACATTCAGCAGTGATTTCAAGCTTTGCCCTACATGGACTGAAATCTCTCCAGATTCACTGAATCTTTTCACAATATTATGAACAGCAGATGGTGAAAGACTGGTAAAAAGCCAAAGTAAAGGTACACGGTATAAGAGAAAAATCACTTTGGAACTTGCACCCTGCACCATGTCTCATCCATCACTGGAGTCACTTGAGAATTGCTCCTGATTCTTATCTGGCACATACCTACAGACCAGACAATTGCTAAGCCTGATGGCACCAAGCTCCTGTTTCAGAGTGAAGGAATTTGGAAGCTGGAACACGTATCCAAAGAAAAGGGCCATAAGATAAGAACCCAGTAGTGGGGGGGCAACAAATCGTTCTAATGTGCTTGCCAATCACTCCTGAGATCAGAGTCTGAATCTCAGCTGTACCACTGATGGCAAGACACAATTAGTTGTGTCTGAGAGGGGATGGTTGAACCGGGTTTCTCACTGCTACCGCAATTACTGCCTCTGCTGGCTGGTCGAAGTGGATTGGTGCAGTACTCTGTACGTGTACTGCTCTCTGCGTGACCCCATCAGATAAAAAAAAGCAGTCGGAGACAGCTGTGGGGATCTGCAGGAACTTTTAACTGGGGAATCGGATTGGGAGAAAAATGGGGAAAATGCAAAAATTGAATAAAAAAAAAAAGGGCTAATGCTAACTCCTGTCCACCACTGAAAACACCTACAAGTACACAGACGATAAAACTGCACATCAGAGCAATGTAAGAAGGTTGACTGGTCAACTGAATCCAGAACATATAAAGATGAATGTCCTGTTAGCCAATACCATGGGTGTGTTCGAAAACCTAGTGAGCTGCCTTGCTGTCTTACTGTCTACATAGGCAGCTGCCTCAGTAGAGAGGATTCTAACAAGTCAATGACTTATAAGGCAGGTTATTAGAACACGCTACTTAGACAGTGATAACATCGGGTTTAGCATTTAGCATCTTGCCTTTAAAACCAATGGATTGAGGTAGCACAGCACGCTAACATGTCAACTAACATTTCCCTTCAAGTACCGATAAAGGTTACATTTCCTGACAAGCCCGAACTTGCAAATAAAAACAATCGGTACAAGTTTATAACAAGTTAAAAAACAGTTAAAATATACAAGTTAAAAAAATCAGTAATATTTTATTTACGTTTGAAAATAACTCCATTCGTTTCTCCGCACCGTCAGCCATGTTTATTTTTCTGTGAGAGAAGAGCACCTGACCCGCAATGAATGCTGGGATTGGCTTGATCACTAAGGCAGTGTCGGATGCTCACTCGTTCTTGAGTCAAAATAACATTGAAATATTAAGATGCCTCAGTAGAATCCGCTCAGAAGGCGCAGCGGTAAAGTACGCTAGCTCACCAGAGTTGGGTTTCTAGATGCATCGTATCGAAACTCAGCTCTACCTTTCCGACTGGGTTGGGCGGCAGTATGAACAACGTTTGGCTGTTGTTCAGGGGCTTAGAGGTAGAGTCGGATCATAGGTCCTCATGACTGGTACAACTGCGGCCCCTGCTGGTTGACTGACGGCGCCTGCACAGGGCTGAGGAATAACATTGAGGGGGGTGTGACCCTCCGTGCGCAGTGTCTCTCGGTGTATGAACTCGGCTCGTGCAGGTGAAAAATGCAGGCTGTACTGATTGCGTGCCGGAGGGGGCGCAAGTCAGTTGAGTGGCGTCCTCAGTCAGCAGCAAAAGGGTCGAATTAGTATAGAGGACACAATCAGGGTAATTGGACACGATTAGAATGGGGATAAAAGTTGGGGGAAAAAAGTGGGAAAAAATAGATAATTTAAAAAAAATAATAAAAAAAAAGATGCCTCAGTAGTGAGGATATTAAGGCATCTAGGATTTCGAACAGCCTCTTTCTCGGGAGCGGCACAGGATGACGTAAAATGCTGCCTATGTAGAGAGCTCCCTAGCTTTTCGAACACACCCAATGTATGTGCACCGATGGTGGGTGAGGGTGAGTTAAAATCAGCAGTCTGTTCAAGTTCAAGTCAACTGTCAGCTGTTGGAAAAGATGAAATTACCTTTGTACCACGCAGCATTGTTCAAACAGTGACATTCTTTGTTGGTTATGGGTTAAACGTTAAATATTAACATCCCTAAACTGGACCTAATTCCTCGGCTAGTTGCAGTTTGGATTTGCTGAGGACTTCCTGGTAGGTCTTTAGCTGCTAATCTCTGAAATGAGTCTATGTTATGTACATTTTTAACAGGGAAGATTACTAAAGTTTATGAACTTTATGACAGCTCATATCACAGCCTTATGATGTCATTTTGTATGCACATATTGGGAAATGCTGTTTCACAGCAATAAAGTGACTCATGTTTTTGGATCTGTTGCACTTTGACACAGAAAATAAATGGTCACCTCTTGGTAAGTTGCTCACTAGGGTTAACATGGTGTAACACCCTAGAACAGGGGTGTCAAACTAATCTTCACCGAGGGCCACATCAGCATTATTGTGGCCCTCAAAGGGCCGATTGTAACGTATTCTGCTGAGATTGCAGTCTGTTGTTTTTCTTGGAGGCTAAATTCTGCATTTATATTGTCCTCCTTTACCACAGACACAGCCTCATAACACAAGAGACGCACCGTTTTCTCTTCCTGAAGCACAAACTTGTTTTCATTTTCATTAAATTTCCTCCTTCTGCTTAATTTTCTTACTTATCTTCTTGTACATTTTGGGATTATGTGTAAATATTTCTTAACATCATCTACTGGCGGGATGTGTCACTTTGCAGGTCACAAAATCAGCATGCATTTTGAGAGATGCAGTTAATGTAGGACTCACTAAGAGTTTATCCCCCTTTCTCAGCTAGACAGACAGACAGACAGACAGACAGACAGACAGACAGCTCTCTTCAGAATACAGTCGGTTTTATTTGCTTCCCAGCTGTGTGATACACTTTGTGCACCAGAATGAAACAAAAATACAAACAATAAAAACAATAAAGAACTTAATACAGTACAAGCACACAGCTGTAGTCGAGTGTTACATCTGGTACAATATGAGATTTAACCAAACGTAAAATAGCGCTAAGGAGTTAGCATTTTGTGTAAAGATACTAATTGCTATAGTAACGGTAACAACTGTATTTAATTATGGTAAATTTGTAACTAAAACGCTGTGATATACCCACTTAACATTTACAAACAACTGAGAATATAAACACCACTACTTACAGACGATGCTTCTGTATTATACTGCAAGATAATTATTTATATTTATTATTATTGTTTACATTACTACCCGCGTTCTTTTGCCGTAAAAGTCACATGGCTTCTCAGCGAAGGTCAAAGTTAGTTGCCATGACTACGATGTCATCAGTTGCACTTAAAGGCGCAGGTGTCCCATTAAATTATAACTGCGTCTCTGTAACGACTCGAAACCATCACAACAATCATACAGTCGTTTAAGCTCTCGCGGGCCACATAAAATGACGTGGCGGGCCGGATCTGGCCCGCGGGCCGTGAGTTTGACACCCCTGCCCTAGAAGGTCTCTTCAGGTGGCTCATGCTAAAAGTACAACAGTCTGATTTAACTGATAAGCCATAAGAAAGTAAATCAAATCACAAATTATTAGCTTAAGTACTTGGTTTCAAAGCTGTAGTGAGAAATTATGAGCTTTTTACACCACTACAGGCTGGCCCATTTCTTTTGGCAATCTATCTTTAATTCACCAATGTTATGAGGGTGCATTCAGTGAACTTTTATTATTTGCATTTTCCATGCTGTCCCAACTTTTTCTGATTATATTATATAAAGATACACCGATCAGCCATAACATTAAAACCACCTCCTTGTTTCTACACTCACTGTCCATTTTATCAGCTCCACTTACCATATAGAAGCACTTTGTAGTTCTACAATTACTGACTGTAGTCCATCTGTTTCTCTGCATGCTTTGTTAGCCCCCTTTCATGCTGTTCTTCAATGGTCAGGACCCCCACAGGACCACCACAGAGCAGGCATTATTTGGGTGGTGGATCATTCTCAGCACTGCAGTGACACTGACATGGTGGTGGTGTGTTAGTGTGTGTTGTGCTGGTATGAGTGGATAAGACACAACAATGCTGATGGAGTTTTTAAACGCATCACGATCACTGCTGGACTGAGACTAGTCCACCAACCAAAAATATATCCAGCCAACTGTGCCCTATGAGCAGCGTCCTGTGACCACTGATGGTCTATAAGAAGTCATGCCATGCCCATTGTGTACCTCCACTACCAATACCCAACCTTAGCTCCTAGACATGGTCGATCCGTTGGAAACACAGCCAAGCCTTGAACTTGAGCGCTGTCCACGATTTTCATCTTAATCAGGAGCCAAATGTGTTAGCAAATCTTGAAAAATGAAACGAAATCCATGTTTAAAAGGAATTACAATAACGCAGGTCTGTAAATCATCAGTAATAACACTTCACGCCCCAACCCGCTCTTCCCACACTCATTCTGAGCCAAGCAGCTCTGTAAACAGATACACAACTGTTGACAGTCTGGCTGTTCAACTCCTACTCACTCCGAGCAGGTGTTTCACACATAGAGCATCCAGCTCGCTGCGTGTTTACATTACATGGCTTCAAATATATGTTTACCCGGCATGCCTCTTCAACAAATTTACACAGCACATCAACTTGGCGATGAGGAACCGGTCCTAGGAGGACTTGAAAATGAGGCACAGTTTGGTCAGTCATTAAACCAAGCTAACTATTTCTTCTGATCAGTTTACAGCACTGGATGCTGGCCATATTAAACAATTCATCCAACAACAATATAATGTCACTCCTCTTGTACTACAGGCAAACATTTGTGGGCAGTTCTGAACACAATGGTGTCTGTGTGCAGGGCAAATAACTGAGCTCTTTGATCAGTGTCAAGCCAGGAGCTGCACGATTTTATATTTACTCCCAACAGAAGCAGGTCAGCGGGTGACGCAAGCGGCTGCATTCCTGAAGCCCAGTGATTGAGGGAGGGTCCGGTCTTTACGAGGGAGAGGTGGAAGACGGTAAAACACTCACTGATGAGGACCGTGAGAAGCAAGGGTCAACGGTGCATTCTTGCTTCATTGTAGTACTATTCTTGACTCCTTACTCCCAATCTCTGTGCTCCTCCACTTTCTGTACAGGCACCCTGGGCAACCAAGGTCCTTACACAGCGTTGATAACCCCACCCCCTATTAGTCCGGTCTTTCCCACCCAGCAGACTGAAAACCAGTTGTGTCTGCTGCAGTCATTAGCCAATTGTGCCTGCTAGAGGGCGCCCAGCCAACCGGTAGCAGAGCCGAGATTCGGAACCGACGCTGGTGTGCTAGTTGATTACACAAAGACATTGTTTTATGAGTTTGGTGTGGAGATTTAAAAACATGAGAGAGGTTTAGTGGTCACATCAATATTCCAATCTACTGAAGAACACAGTGGACGCCTCATGTGACCATTAGAGACAAGTAAGGACAAGGACAGAATAATCGTCTGTGGCCACCACCTGCAACACCATTTCCTTTTTAGGGATTATGGTGCTGTTGTCTCTCCAGTGCACCTGTCACTTTTATTTGCACCATAAAAGGTGAAATTGATTCACAACTGCTTATGCTTTCTACATAAACACATCGATATCAGATTATATTCTTCAGATTATTCGTAATAAACCACTTTGTACTGGTCAGGATTCCACCAGGAAACACTGGGAGTGAAGCGGGAATACACAGACAGGGTATCAATCCATCACAGGGCTTCTGCCATGCACCCAGACTAGGGCTGGGTGGTTTATCGCAAATATCGATATATTCGGTATTACTTTTCACACGATGCTGAAAATGACCGTATTTGTTATATCGAGTATGTCTAAGATACACAGGTTACCATTTGAAATCATTTAAAACAGAGCACAAAAGCAGTGTTCAGCATGCTTTCTTTCATGCCTGAACGAGTGGGTGTGCACACATATGCAAACTGAATCAACAAACCACAAACGACTCTTTTCAAACAAATGACTCATTGGAATCGAATCAGGGAGCTGGGCTCTTATCTGTGGTAAAGATTCATTTATTTTGCTCACTCTGTTTAATTATGGTGTCATCATGCGTAACCCCATGAATGGGTTCATTTGTTAAAGAGATTCAGTCATGGTCCAGGCCTGATGAACAGCTGTATAAACCAATCAGAGCTTCAGAATTCAGATTTCGGGTGGAATTTTAAAATCTCTCTTTATTGGTTGTAGATGCAATAAGTTTAGTGACAGTTTAGTGAACAAATTACCAGTTTCAGCTTTTTACCGGGAAAGCCGAGAGAATAAATTGACAAGCACAGTTGGTTATGGATTTATATATTCTAAAAATATTCTAGAAACATACAAGATGGCCTCTAAGGAAAAAAAACCAAGTGGATTTTGTCCCCAATGAAACAACACGGATAAAGATTTGGTCTTAATTTGAAGAAGAGAAGCTCAGGTAAGCAGCGGTTATGATTTTATGCTGCTGTGTGGTTGATGTGGGTCACTGGTTTTTTGATGCTAATTTATTTGAAGTAAAACTGACAGCAAAAATGTAATCATGGGATTCTGCTGGTTTGTCTGATATAAATATTGTCAATATGAATACAAATACAGCCTTATAATAGTACAAAATATAAACACTGTAATTCTGTCAGAATGTATCAGAATTACAGTATTTTGTGTTTTTAATATAACTTGTAAACAAAATAAGCTAAAATACAGGCAGTGGCTTGCCATTGTACTATAAGTTTACATTATATTGTATCGTATCGTATATCGCTACTTCTCAAAAGCATATCCAGATACGAGTTTTTAGTCATATCGCCCAGCCCTAACCCAGACCCAAACACACACACTCAGCCAATCATGTCTGTATAGATGGCAATAGATGGTTGAGATTCAAACCTGAATCTCAGCAGTGGTGGGCTAGTGTAACTGACCCCCTTGCACTTAAGTGCTGTGCTACATTTTAGTGCTACGTTTTAATCAATTTATTAAATATAACATTTACTTACCTTACTATAGAACTGAATGCATTTCACTATAAAAATTACAACATTAGATGTAGACATTTAAATTTGCCAGTAAGAAATGGACAGATGAAAACAACAACCAGGAAAAAGTGTCAAAAAGATACAGTACAATAGCCTAAGCTTTTTTTTTCTTGACCAGACATCCTTCATCTGCCTGTGGAAGACATTCATGCTTTGAATGACAAAGCAATCTACAGGAAACACTACAATAGTTGGCCAGCAGAGATATGAAATCTCAGGCATCACAGGAGAGCCAATAAGAGCAGCAACAAAGGACTGTTTCAGTGACAGTATTGCTAGTTGCTGTGAGATGTGCAGTGACTTAATGAAGCATTAGGCTGGGGGGGGGTGTTTTTGTTGAAATAAGGTATACATTTTAGTTTATATCTCAGCATGCTGTTGTTGCAATGGCTCATGTAAGGGTTGCACATTAATCTGCTTTGTAGCAAAAGCTGTGGCGAATGTCACAATTACCATCCTTTCTACTTTCTTTTTTTTCAACCAAGCCAAACACAGCCACATCACCCCACTGCTGTGTTCTCTTTAAAGCCAAAATTACCCAGCCCCAAGCCGGAGATGGGGACTCGAGTCTGTGACGCACGTAAGTCGCACACACACAGCGACTACAGACTTGACTCGGACTCATTTCAAATGACTCGGACTCGACTCGTGACTCGCAAAAAATGACTTGTGGACAACAAAAGTCAGCAACATTAGTTACGTGTGACAATTATTTATATATGATCCGACATCATTCTGATCGTGTCATTTTCTGCTCGTCTTAAACCGCAACACACGCAATGGGTAAATGTTCCAGCCAGCTTCCGGCGTAGTGATGAAGCGTCGCTCCCTACTAAATGGTGGAATACCCTACGTAGTGAACTTCACAGTAACAGATAATGTGAATGGAACGCGCCTACAGAATTGGCGCTAATGATTTTAAGAACCGCTTTCTAAAACAATACAACCTTCTGATTTTAATTGTTAGTAAGAAATGCTGTTATTTGCATTTATTCAGTTTGCAGCGTCACACAGATGATGTGTCAATGAAACGCTCGATTGGCTTTCTAACGAGTTCGTGTTTTACTTCACAACTGGGAAAAGTTTGGAGGTTTTAATTACAAGCACATTTACAAAATATAAAAATTATATTTCTAATGGGACACACGCTTATAAATTTAATAGCATCTGGAACAACATAAGCTAAGGTAAGCATTGTTTATGTATAATTTGCTGTGTTTGGGATTTTGGCCGCTGTGCCATAAATTGCTAGTACCTAGGAAAGTGAAGGCACTAAGTAAAACGGCAAAATACAGTCGCTGATCTGTTGTTGTTTTTTATCTGAACTTACATATTATTTGTTTATTTCTATGCTACATTTCCAATATATGTTTCGTGTATATTATTTTGACTCGTGACCTGACTCGGACTCTAGCCTAAAGACTCGTGACTCGACTCGTATTTTGTGACTTGTGAACATCTCAGCCCCAAACTAGAAAAAACCCTATAGCTTGGTTCTAACAGGGTTCCAGCAGATTTGTATCCTTGGACTGTTGTTCACTTAACCGAAAATGTAAATGTTGTACAGTGGAAGGAACACGCTTTGCCTTACTTATTTCTCTACCTGGTGGCAACGCCTCAACCAGACATTAGGTGACTTCTCTCTTAGACACACCCAGTGTGTCTGTTACATGTCTGACCAGGCTTGTAGCTTTGCTGAGACTTGAATTTGGGTCTGTGTCACATGAAGATAGAATGCACCTTTGCATTTTGATTTTTTTGCTACTGTTCTGGTGGCCTAAAACCCTATTAGGTACTGAGTTTTACTGTACAAAACAAAATAATACTCTTTAATACAGGATTCTAACTGAAATCAAGACTCACCATGGTTTTAGCTGGTATTACAGTCTGCAAGTTCTATATTTGAAAGCATCATGGCACAAAACAAAGTAGACAGTAGACAGTATCGATCATCAAAAAGCCACCTTAAATGACCTTGGAGCTTAGCCCAGTTTGAAAGCATTGTATGCAAAATGTCCTGCTGTCACCGTGGAGAAAATAAAAAAGGGATGTGGACATATGATTCATGCCTACCGAAAGAGTCACTCACCACCCCAGCTGGCTGGAAGTCTTTTATAGACACACACTGTGGAATATAGTATTAAATTAAAAAACAAAAATAGCTCAAAACATTATAAAAACAGGGAAGGGGGGATGTGGCCACAGACAGACATCTAGGTTTTACTAATCGTGCAGGGTCTATTTCACATTCCAGAGATTTTTCTCCCCAGCTGTGGTGCTATCATTGAGAAAGAATGCATGTCAGTATGCACACATGAAAGATTTATGTTCTTTGGCAGGCCATGTTTCTAATGTGATTAATCGATAAGAGCTTCTGTATCCACAACGCTATGCTATAGCATGTAGCGGATAACACTATTATACTGGGACACTGCAGCTGGTTCCTTATTCAACCGGAAAGAGTCCATGCTTAAAGCCCTCAACCACCCACTATCAACATCTGTACACAATCATCTGTTCCTGTTTCTTATCTAAATATGGTCATGGTGTGTTTAAAGAGTGATGATCTGTGGTCATGTGTGCATGGGGATGAGACTAGAGATGACAAGGTTTAGTTTTCTCACATTATGAGTTTGCTCTAAATCCCAAGATAAGACTTCCCAAAGGAAAACTTAAAGACAAGAAGCTTGCAGTTCCATCACAACCACTAGCACTAGTTTTTAAAGATTAAAATCGCTTAATTTCTCACAGTACGATGAAGTTTTTTTTTTACATATCTCAGGTGGCAGAGCTGAGATCAAACTGTAACGTGGAAGAGCTGAGATCCAACCCACAACCTATCAACCGACAGCCCCGAGCTCCAACTACTGAGCTCCAACTGTCCCATTTATTACTGATTTTAAAATGTGACAAGGATTTCCTACATTTCTTATCTAAGATCATGGCTCAGTCATCAATCCCGCTCAAACTACAAGATTAGAAACAAAAAATAACCACACACTTTTAGAGGTGGTCCCCTGACCAATGATAATGACTCGTAGAATCTCGGAGTCAAAAATTAAATAACGTCATTGCTCAAATGGAATCAACAAGACCTGTCAAATCTGTAGGTTAAAATTTTCAAGACCACTGTACCTTGATCTTGGTCTCCTCTTAGTCTTAGAACCGTAATCCTGATCTTGTCTGGGTATTGACTAGGGATGTCCCGATCACGTTTTTTTGTTCCCGATCCCAATTATTAATTTTGATCCCGATCCGATACCGAGTCTCAAACCGATACTTGTATTTTCTAGATATTGTCTAGATAAGAACTAGATAATACTGTTCACACAGTGCACACTTCAAGTACATTACAGTTATTCAAATTAATCCAGTGTATATGTTTAACAACTGAACAGCTCTGCAGTGCTGTAGTGTACCGCGTTAGTGTAGCGGCAGATAGTGTTAAATGACTATCCAGAGCCAAGACCAGGCAGCAGACTAACAGGCCTAACCGACTGTCTGCGAGTCGCCATCGGACGTCACCCGGAATCCTTAGGTCACAAACCATTGAGACTGTGTCTGTTTACCGTGGCAGGTGTAAGCCAAAACAAAATCAAAAAGTATGTCATAATAACTTAATTAAAATTAATCTAAATGAGCATCATGAAAACCCTAGTAAAGTTAAACTAAAGTTAGGACTTCTAAACATCAGGTCACTTGCATGCAAAACAGTAATTGTAAATGAAATAATTACAGATAATTGTCTTAGTGCCCTGTGTTTAACCGAGACCTGGGCTAGACCTGATGAGTATCTAGGTTTAAATGAAGCATCTCCTCCGGGTTACAGTTATGAACATAAGCCACGTCTTAGCGGTCGTGGTGGAGGAATAGCCGCAATTTATGATAAAGACATAGGTCTAAGACTTACTGTAAAATCATCTCCCATAACAAACTCGTTTGAAGTTCTTATCTCTGACATAACCAATAAATGTTCATCTGATAAAAATAGTATGTTTAAACTGGTTACTGTTTATCGACCCCCTGGTCCTTACTCAGAATTTCTTAACGAATTTGCCGATTTTCTTTCTAAATTAGTTTTATCAACTAAGAAAGCTTTAATTGTTGGTGACTTTAATATTCATTATGAGGATAAGTGTAATCCACTCAAAATTGCGTTTGACTCTATTTTAGAATCCTTAGTCATCACCCAAAATGTAACAGGACCCACTCACCGCTGTAAACATACCTTAGATTTAATACTTACTTATGGTATAAACATAGACAACCTGGAAATTATACCACAGAATGACTTAATCTCTGATAACTCTCTACTAATTTATGAAGTGTCCCTGTCCAATAATATACAGCAACCAAATCGTTTTAAATATAAGCGCACTATTACATCTGCAACTGCAGCAGCGTTCATAAACTGCCTACCAGAATTACCAAATATATCAGCATCAGAACCTAAAGAACTAGATCAGGCAACTCAAAACCTAGAGACCGTACTGCGCACAACATTAGATAACGTAGCCCCACTCAAAACTAAACTGATTAGGGAGAAAAAACTTGCTCCTTGGTACAATGACCACACATGCGCACTTAAACAAGCAGCACGAAAATTAGAACGCAAGTGGCGTCACACTACACTAGAAGTGTATAAGATTGCTTGGAAAGATGCTCTAACTGAGTATAAAAATGCACTTATAAAAGCTAAATCTTTATATTATTCATCCCTAATAGAGAAAAATAAAAACAATCCCAGATTCCTTTTTGAGACAGTGTCCAAATTAACTAAAAACGTTAATGAAACTGAATCTAATATACCGCCTGACTGTACCAGCGATGATTTTTTAAAATTCTTTAATGACAAGATAGAAAAAATACGACTTCAGAGTCAGAGTGTGTCACTTGCCAATGTTAAGTATGGACTCACTCCGAGCAGCATTGGTGATAACAGTGGTGATAATAGTAACGAGTTAATCCAACTAAATTCCTTTAATCCAATCTCCCAAAATGAACTAACTGTGTTGATTAAATCATCGAAGTCATCATCGTGTATACTCGATCCTGTTCCAACTCGTTTACTTAAAGATTTACTCCCAGCTATTGTAGAGCCCCTGCTTACATTAATCAATGCATCCCTTAGCCTTGGATATGTACCTAAATTGTTTAAAAGTGCTGTTATTAAACCCCTGATTAAAAAACCTAATCTTGATCCACATGTACTAGCTAATTATAGGCCAATTTCAAACCTTCCTTTTGTCTCAAAGATATTAGAAAAAGTCGTTTCCAAACAGTTATGTTCTTATTTGAATGAAAATTGTATTCATGAAAAATTTCAATCAGGATTTAGACCCAATCATAGTACCGAAACCGCATTAATTAGAGTAGTTAACGAGTTGTTAATGTCTTCTGATAATGGATGTGTCTCTTTTCTTGTTCTATTAGATCTTAGTGCAGCGTTTGATACGGTCGATCATAACATTTTACTGGAGAGGCTAGAAAATACAGTAGGTGTTAAAGGACTCGCACTCTCTTGGTTTAAATCATATCTGACTGACCGCTCTCAATTCGTTTATGTAAATAATAAATGCTCGGAAACTACAAAAGTAAAGTATGGTGTTCCACAGGGGTCGGTACTGGGACCGCTATTATTTACACTCTATATGCTTCCACTAGGTGAAATTATTCATAAACATGGCATAAACTTTCACTGCTATGCAGATGACACACAGCTCTATATATCAGCCAAACCAAATGATACTGACACAATCAGTAAGATAGAAGATTGTGTAAACGACATAAAAAACTGGATGTCGTGTAATTTTCTTTTACTTAATTCAGATAAAACAGAGCTTTTACTTGTTGGCTCTAAAGCTGCAAGAGACAAATTGTCTAACCTGGTGCTAAACTTAAACACGTTCTCTGTTACTCCCAGCCCAGATGTAAAAAACTTAGGTGTCACAATAGATTCAGATCTCTCATTTGATACACACGTTAATAATATTACTAGAGTTGCTTTCTATCATTTGCGTAACATTTCTAAAATAAGAAATATACTATCTGTTAATGACGCCGAAAAACTGATCCATGCGTTTATAACTTCTCGGTTAGATTATTGTAATGCTCTTCTAACTGGATGCTCTGGTAGATCCTTAAACAAACTCCAGTTAGTTCAAAATGCAGCAGCTCGAGTGCTAACTAGAACTAAAAAATTTGACCATATTACTCCTGTTCTATCATCTCTACACTGGCTGCCAGTTAAATTTCGCATTGATTACAAAATACTTTTACTAACTTATAAAGCGCTACATGGTCTGGCTCCACAGTATCTGAGTGAACTTATTAATCACTACAGCCCAGCGCGTCCACTTCGTTCACAAGATGCAGGGTTACTTATAGTTCCTAAAATTAAAAAGATCACGGCTGGTGGAAGAGCGTTTTCCTACAAAGCTCCACAACTCTGGAATAATCTTCCTGCCTCTATTCGGGATTCGGACACAGTCTCAATGTTTAAGTCTAGACTGAAAACATATTTATTTTCTCAGGCTTTTGATTAGTATAGACAAAGGCGCAGAGCTTGGGGGTTCTTGGTCATAGAAACTTGTGGTGATCAGGGATGTTGGGTTGCTGTCGTTCTGCCTCTCTTGTCCGATCACTCAGGTTTGGTGACGGTGGGGAGATGGGCGCTGATGTCCTGTGAAAGCCTTCATGACCTTGTTACCTGCTTGCTCTCCCTTTTAGTTATGCTGTAATAATTAGGGCTGCCGGAGTCTAAAACTCTCTGTAAAACTGTTTGTCAACTAGCATTGTACATTATTAACTACATTCTCTGTTGTTTTACCCCGAGGGCATTCTGATGGAAACCTGTTTACCCGCCGAGGTTAAGGATTAAAGTCGAGACTGCCGGGACAACGATGCTGCTCCTGTCAGATGTGACGGGTCTGGAGTAATTGCAACGACAAGAAATCACTACAGACTTTATTGAAGACTAGAGCGGATAACAACTCTATTATTATTTAATTGTTTATTTATCTATTTATTACCAGTTATGACTTTTAGATCATTTAATTCTGTGTTTGTATGATTTGTGTAAATCGTGTATTTATTTAAAGTATCCTCCAGGCCACCCATGAAGGATGGGCCCTGCTGAGTCTGGTTCCTCTCAAGGTTTCTTCCTGTAATTTTCAGGGAGTTTTTCCTTGCCACAGTCGCCCTCGGCTTGCTCAACAGGGGTTTTTGTATCTGTTGGTCCTGGATTTTGTAAAGTTGCTTTGAGACAATGTCTATTGTAAAAAGCGCTATATAAATAAAGTTGACTTGACTTGACTTGTAGGAAAAAAATTGCCTGCATCAAGTTCAAGTTTCAAGTTTTCAAGTTTATGTCATTTGTACAAATGTTAGCAGCAGTTGTACATTGAAATGTGTGTTGGGAGGCTCGGGAACTCTACGAGTGTGCTATAATAAAGTACAAATAAGATAAAAGTACAAGTACAAATAAAAATACAAATAAGATAACAATATAATAAAGTCTTATAATATATAAACAAGGAAGAAAAATATAGAAAAATATATGTAAAAACAATTGCAGTTAAAGTGCAAATTTGCATTTGTAAACAAAGTGAAAATTGCAGTAAATGTAAACATTGACCCATAGTAGACATTGCAGGCGTTATGGATATTTCACAGACAAGATTAATAATGGCTGTTAATAGTGCTAATAGTAATAATAGAAATACTGATGATAATAATAATAATACTGCAGGATAGATTGAAGTTCAGATTGCCACATCATGTTTTGAAGTAATGTGGTATTAATATTAATATTGCACATGCCCAAAGTGTGAGTGTTATGAAATGTGAGTGTTGATGAGTAACTGAAAAAGGGGTTAGTTATTATTATGCATTGTTTAACATTCTGATGGCTTGTAGGAAAAAGCTGTTCTTTAGCCTACTGGTCCTGGCTTTTATGCTGCGGTAGCGTCTGCCTGATGGCAGTTTTGTGAACAGTCCGTGTGCAGGGTGGGTGTGGTCTGAGGTAATTTTTGAAGCCTTCTTTAGACAACGGCTTCGGTAGATGTCCTGTAAGGCTGGCAGCTTGTGACCAATGATGACCTCGGCTGCTCTCACAACTCTCTGAAGGGCCTTGCGGTCATGGAGAGAGCAGTTTCCATACCAGACAGGTATGCAGCCTGTTAGTAAACTTTCAATGGTGCATTTGTAAAAGTTTTTCAGAATTTTGGGTGGGAGACCAAACTTCCTGAGCCTGCGGAGAAAGTACAGTCTTTGACGAGCAGACTTAATCACTGACTTAGTGTGGAGGGACCAAGTCAGGTCATCAGTGAGGTGTACTCCGAGGAACTTGGTTGACCTGACTCGTTCCACAGCAGCTCCTCTGATGTACAAGGGGGTGTGTTCATCCTCTTGCCGCTTCCTGTAGTCTACAATCATCTCATTTGTTTTGCTGATGTTGAGGTGAAGGTTGCTGTGGCTGCACCATTCAGCCAGCTCTCTGACCTCTTCTCTGTAGGCCGTCTCGTCACCATTCGTGATGAGGCCCAGGACAGTGGTGTCGTCAGCAAACTTAAGTATGATGTTAGAGCTGTGTTTAGCAACACAGTCATGAGTGAAGAGAGAGTACAGGAGGGGGCTGAGAACACATCCCTGTGGAACTCCTGTGTTAAGAGTCAGGGTGGAGGAAATGTGGTCACCAATCCTTACCACTTGAGGTCTGCTCGATAAAAAGTCTAAAATCCAATTGCAAAGATTGGTGTTGAGTCCAAGGTCGTCGAGTTTAGTGGCGAGTTTCATTGGGATTATGGTGTTGAATGCTGAGCTGTAGTCGATGAATAGCATCCGCACGTAGGGGTTTTTGTTGTCAAGGTGAGTCAGTGCATTGTGTATAGCCATAGCAATGGCATCCTCAGTGGACTTGTTTGGTCGGTCCGCAAACTGAAGGGGATCAATTGATGATGGAAAAGATGAACAGATGTGGTTTTTGATAATCCGCTCAAAACACTACATGACAGAAGAGGTTTTTCCAAGCTATTGCTTAATGTTCTTTTATTTTTACAAAATAAAAGTAAACAAACTTAGTGCAGCATTGTAGTAGTAAAACTAGAACACTCAAAATGTTGTGACAATGGTTTGATGGACGTTTCTACACGAGGTGAGTGTGTTTTGACCCTTTGGGGCTTCCATAGTGCATGGAATAGCATGCTTGGCTAACGCGATGACTCTAGCTGTCCGCTATTCAGCACTGTAACAGAAAAAGTTCATAAAGTGTTCTGCTCCCGACAATTTGTGAATATACCGTGTATTTATTTCTTTATTAAGCAAGTGCATCACTACGATGCTCGGTTACATGACTAGGCCAATCAGAGTGCTTGATACTGAGATGTTGTTCAGTCTTGTAACACGTAAACTGGTAAAAGCTGTATGTTATGGTCCTGAAGTTTTCATACTCGGATTAAAAGTTATTGTTTTGTAAACTGGTGTGATCCTTGACTCACACACCATATAAATAGTAATATTCTACAGTAATGAACACAGCTCTGCTCCTACCGCCTCGTGAAACGCTCGCATTGCAGACATTACACTTCACTGTTGGACTTGTTTTACTTTCCAATTTAAAGTATTTCCACACAGCAAACATGCTGACGTAAAACAAAGGATCGGGATTTCGATCGGCAATAGTAAAGCCGATACCGATCAGTTAAAAAATGCCTTGATTGGCCCCGATTCCGATCTTTGAGATCGGATCGGGACATCCCTAGTATTGACAAATCAGGGATATTTCTTCACTAACCGCTGTATCATGGTTAGAGTTGTGGTGAGTTTCTGCACAGGGTGGCACACACCCATTCATTCACTTACAAATACAAGTGATTTAGATTTTAATCCACCTACTAAGGTTTTGGGAGATGGCAAAAACCTTTGGCTACTGTGATACTGTGATCATGAGCAACAATATTGTTCAAACCTTTAGATCTTAAACCACCTTTGTCACAATGTTAACCTTAAATCATTTTGGATTAAACATAAAAAGCTAAATTACATTTATGAAATAGGCAAAACCCATTACTGCCACTAGCAGATATGAAATGCTTTGTGAGTCCTTGTGTATCGTAATTTGCATGGTCAGGCAATGGCTGGAAAAGGTTTTAAAAGGTGTGGTCAGGCTGAGATTAAGAGTCTTTAAGCTGAAAATGGTCTGTCACTGTGCCACGATGAAAAAATGTAGGGTTTCATTATGGCTAACTTGCAAATTGTTAATGAGTTTTTTCTAGCCTGTACTTAGCACCACATCAATATGACTGCAACATGTTAATACATGCTAACCACCAAATCCAGGGTTTGCACAATCTCCAAGGTGAAGTGGCACCAGTTACCCTGAACAGCAGTGTTACAATAAAGGTCATGACTAGTGTGAATGACTGGAATAATAACAGTATTACTAAAACCCTACAAAAATAGTCAGTTTTACCTCAGTTTTGGCCAAATTACATAAACCGAGGTCCGTATACTGCAAAACAACTTAAGGGAATAATTTTTATATAGAGATGGCAATTTAGGGCTCCAGACTGTGACTAAAATGGTTTCAAGTCAAAATATCAGATTTTGTTTTTTTACAAGTTCAGTCTCTCTTGGAGTCATATTCTACAGAATCATTGTTTGAACCTGATTCCCAATCTGACTCATTTAGCATGAGTGAACTACAGGAAGACACGCACAAGTAGAATTACTTCAACAACCTGACTAGTTCATGTAAACATGTAATCACAGAGAGGCATTTCAGAACTTAGTGACTTTTGCTCAAAGGCAGGCAAAGATCTAGAGTCGATTCCAAAATATAGAGACATGCTGGGAGTCGAAAGCATCAAAATGGTCACAAATTTCATTAAAGTCAATCATGCTCAAAAGGAAGCTCCATTAATCAGAAACAGCACTAATTCCAAATGCAGAAGAATTAGACTTGGTGGTGAAAGGACAGACGTTATTTAGTTCACACAGAGTCCTGAGGTAAGTATTCCTGAACACAGGGGAAGTGATAGTTTGTGACAAGAAATAGGTAAAGCCAGCAAAGTTGGGCAAAAGCGAAACCAAGTGGCTGTGGTCAATTAATGGTAAGCACATACAGACTCACTTCCGTTTTCATCGCAATGTACTTGAAACACGCAGATCCTTGAGTAGGTAGTCTCGGCCCAGTCTCAAATGAACTCTGAAGCGGTTAGTTTGTGGTGTAAATGGGATCCGACCTCAATACGACTCTACTTGCATGTCATTGTACATTCTTAATTGTAGCTTCCATATCCAAGACGTCGAAGTGTAAAGCAGCTAAAAACACCACTCGGGTAACTGAGTTTGGAAAACTCCCAACCAATTCTGTGGACGCAGAGGGGTGTGTGTCAAAACATGGAAGAGAATTTCGTATTTGAGACGGAGCCTCGCACTGTCGCTGGATGTTCTAGGTTTACATTCAACCGTAAAGGTAGGCTGTGCTGATGATTTATTTTATCATTTCATTTATGAGTGTAATTTAATGACTGCCCTGTAATGTGGCACTTTTATACTTTTAATTAATGTAGGGCCCTATTTACAGGACAGAACCTTGATCCCACTTCAGACATCTGCCCAATAAATGAAGTGAACATTTTAAGTGGTTGGTTGTGATTAGGTCTGGCACTGATACTCTGTATCGGTCCGATATTGGCCCAAATCACTGGATCGGATATCGAAAGGAGAAAAACGTGTAACCCGATCCGATACTGTTGCGTAATGTAAATAACACTTAATGTAAATAAGACCATTGTTTGTGTGTAAAGCAAATAACACACGAAGATACGTTCCAACAAAGTGCCGTTTATTGCCAGCTTGCATCTTGATAACATCATTAACATGTGCTACTGATCTACAACTCATCCGCAACAGCCATTCAGAAATTAAAACACACTGATCTACTTAAACTTTTAGCATTTAAAAAAAATCATCTACTACTGCCACATCTAAAAACACTGTTTAAACACAATTAAAATTACTATATAAATGATAAATTGCTCACCTGAGATAAAAAAAATAAAACTATCTTGTCCCAGCTTGGAGATCTCTCACATCCTCAACGATTAATCCATTAGTGTTATGAAATAAAACAAACTACATCATTTCCTGTTTAGCCACAGATGTCCTCTTCAAAATCCAGCAGGGTTTAATAATCTAAAAACATGACAGAACTTTAACAGGAAAATCTCAACTCTGCGTCAATTCTAATTGGTCCATCGCGTCTGATTGACATCCACATCTTTCAATTGTAGACACTTTTGTTAAACAAGCCAGCAATGCTGCTAAATGTTCTGTGTGTAAAAGTTAAAATAAAAACAGCAGTTTTGTGTAAGTGTGATGTTGTTGGTTCTGTATTTATTTCTTTAGAATATTTGTTTCACAGTTTGAGCATTGTTATTTAGATAGCTAGTATCGGATTGGTATTGGTATCGGCAGATACTCAATTTGCAGTATCGGTATCGGACATAAAAAAGTGGTATCGAACCAGCCCTAGTTGTGATGCATGTTGGTTCACTTGGATTTTTCTCAGTGTGAAAAACAACCAAACCAAGAAGAAAATGTTCCAAGATACAAACTATAGGTGTGAACCAACTATATCTGGGAACCAACTATAGGTGTGAAAACTCCCTTAGACTAATTACTGGGAGATTTGATCTGCTTGTGAATGAGCTGTACACACACCTGTCTATCCACACCACCAGAAAAAAATCATCCAGTCTAACAGTTGCATAGTTACAAGCAAAGTCCCCCCCCCCCCCCCCCCCAGCTACATTATGGAGTTCAGAATGGAAAGAGTAAATAAAACTGTCAGAAACCTGGCAATCCAACCCTTAAAGTCAAGCAACCAGAGATAAGCTTGAGGTCAGGAACTGTCACTAGCGAGCAGTGGAGTGGGGGGTGAACAAGACCTGTAAAGTACAGCCTAGCTTCTTTTTGCTGTATATAATATGGGACCAGGTGGATCGAGAGGCGAGTGATTCAGCCCTCTACCAGTTTAGGAATGCACAGTCGAGTCAAAAGACGAGTCCCGACATATCTTGCACACACCCACAGCAGCTGATAGCCTAGCTATTTCGCTAACGAGTTACGCAGCAAATACACCAGATCCCAACCCCCACAAGGCACACATTCTTTTCCTGTACATTCTTTATCACATCTCGCAAGGCATCTTTCAATGCCGAATGTCAACACTGAGGAGCAACATGAGTGTTAAACCATGTAAACAGGCCTCATGCTAACACCATTACCCCATCATTACAATTCCTGACCTACTGTACGTCCTTATATTACTAAAGTCTGTTCACTTGAAAGCCATTTTTGAAACACCACCAGGCAACTGTTCCCAGCCATATGTCTGATTCAATAGTGGGAGACCTATTACACTGCTTATACATCGATCAACCTTATCATTAAAACCACCGTCTTGTTTCTACACTCACTGTCCATTTTATCAGCTTTATCAGCATGAAAGGGGGCTAACAAAGCATGCAGAGAAACAGATGGACTACAGTCAGTAATTGTAGAACTACAAAGTGCTTCTATATGGTAAGTGGAGTTGATAACATGGACAGTGAGTGTAGAAACCAGGAGGTGGTTTTAATGTTATGGCTGATCGGTGTATATACATATACAGGTATACATTTTCTTCCCATATCCCAGCTTGTTTGAAAGTTGAGGTCAAAATGCAGGGTCAGCCATTGTACGTCGCCCCTGGAGTCGAGAGGTTTAAGGGCCTTGCTTAAAGACCCAACAGTGGCTGCATGACAGAGCTGGGATTTAAACTCTCAACCTTTCAATTGATAGTCCACAGCTCTACCCACTAAGCTACAACCGTCTTCGTTAAGCTTTTAATGAAATGTTTGCTACCAGCCACTGGTAAAAATCTACATTCTGAATGTTGAACTGGTTCATGCTCATCTTACTGTTCTACATTACTGTCACATTTACGACGCTACACTGTTTTTAATACATTAAGTATAAAGACGATGTAAAACTGGTTTTATATTTTAACAGGAACTTGTCGGTTATTGGTCGTTGGTTTTAATCCTTAGTTATAGCCCTAGTGTTAAGAAACCCTGCTATTTACACACTACTGTTCTAAATAGGGTGCAGAAGCTTTGAAAACAGAGCAGGAAAAAGATGACAGCAGAAGAACTGCTGACATGGAATGTATCCAGCTTTGCTTTTAGCCTGCTGAGACATGACATGATTTTCTCAGTAATAAAGTAATGGTATGTTCGAGATGGAAGCGCTTACAGCATCCAAACTGAATACAGATAGACAGCAGTGAGCCAAACATCACATGACAGACTTTAAACCGTTTTTAGCACATTGAAAAACATCACCGCTAGGACGTGCTTTCATTTAGCAACAGCAATTAGAAAGTCAGGTGGTAAAGTGTGATTCAATAGGTCTGTCTGAAAACCTATTGAGCTGCCTTGCTGCCCACTGCCTACCTAGGCAGCTGCCTAAGTAGAGAGGTTTCTAACTGACAGTAGAAGGCAGATTATTTTGACACACAACAGTGATTACGTTAGCCTCAGGCTATTCAAACCAATGGGCTGAGGTTACACAACCAGCTAACATCTCCCTCCGTGTACCAAAAACTGTTTTGTTGTCACTGACAAACCCAAAATCAAAAATAAATTACTTAGATTTGAAAATGACTGCTCACCGCTCCGTTTTCATTCTATTGAATGAATGAATGAATAAATGCCTTTATTGTCATTGTACAATAGACCCTTGACTTATGAATTTAATTGGTTCCAAAGGGCTGTTCTTAAGTCAAAATGTTCGTTAGTTAAACATATTTTTTCCATACGAATTAATGTAAATAGAATTAATCCGTGCCAGACCTCCCACACCTCCTCCTTATCTAACCTCTCTAATGTCTTAAATGGTCTTTTTTGCTATAAATACAACTATATTTTCCCTTAATCTTAAATTATAGAATAGACATTAATGTAATAAACAACAATACACAGTAGTACTGTACTGTACATAAAACACACCCCATTTCAGTACAGTACATGTGCTATACCATACACCATAATACATTTCCTTTTTGTTTTATATAAAATGTATCTACCAGAAACAACAATAACTCTCTTATCTCTCTATTATTTCCTTCTTTATTTCAATAGTGTTGTATTTTGTAGGTGTAATTGCACGAAAGAAAGAATACTTTACTCAGCCGAGTTCCTTCTTCTCTCTCACTCACTGTCCCCTCACTCACTGTACACAGTGACAGCTACTGGCAGGAGTAATTATACAACAACAAATAGTGATTTTTTTTTTTACAATTTTCTCACCACTAAGCTTTTTCTGCACCTTCTTTGGGGACATTTTAATATTGAATTTTACAAAATATAAAGAAAACATCGGAAAAACACCGTCCGCTGTCGAATGTTCGCTCACTGTGCGTGTATATATATATAGAGAGAGAAAGAGAGAGAGAGAGAGAGAGAGAGCGAGAGAGAGAGAGAGAAAGGGAGAGAGAGGGAAAGAGAGAGACGGTCTGAGTCAACTTGTTCGTGACAGCACGTGCTTCGCGAATTTCGGTTCGTAATCCGAAATTTGTTCGTACGTTAAGTTGAAAAAGATTGTTCGTAACCCAAAATGTTCGTATGGTAAACCGTTCGTAACTCAAGGGACTACTGTATATGAAAAAGTATATACTAAGTGTAGCATTATTGCACATGCACAACTAACAGTATTATTGTACATTTGTAAAGTTATTGCACTTTTTGCAGCTTTACAATGATAAACTACAATAATATCGCCGTCTTAAATGCTTTTCTTCCCGTTCTCAGGATTTATAAAGAGCAAATAATCCACAAAGAGAATTACAAAATGACTCCGCTACTAGAGGACTGACCAATGTATTAGTTTATATTAAAAAAATAATAATACCAGGCTGCTCAGGTGGCGCAGCGGTAAAAACACATACCGGAACCAGAGCTGGGATCTCGAATACATCATATCGAATCTCAGCTCTGCCTTGCCGGCTGAGGCTGAGCGGCCACATGAACGACGATTGGCCTGTTGTTCATATGTGCGGGACTAAGCCGGATAGGGTCTCTCTCTCTCTCATGACTAATGCAATTACGACCTCTGCTGGCTGATTGATGGCGCCTGCACAGAGATGAGAAAAGAGTGCTCCTAGGGTGTGTCCCTCCTTACACGCAGCTAAGCTGCACTGCACTCGTCAAAGTGTAGGTGATAAGATGCATACGGCATGCTGCCCACGTGTCGGAGGGGGCGTGGGTTAGCTTCGTTCTCCTAAATCAGAGCAGAGATCGGCATTGGTGGAGAGGAAGCATGATGCCATGGGGCAATTGGACACAGTAAAAGGGAGAAGAAAAAAAAGGGGAGAAAATATTTTAAAAAGATAAATAAATAAAATAATACCGTCTTAGGAACTGAAGTGCAGTGTAGCTTTCTTGTCATTGCGACTGTAGCCTTAAACTGGCGTATTTTGTATCTTTATTATATATATTTTACTGTAAAAGTGCAAATAAGTCACCTAAGTTAAAACTATGTATTTGGGGTACGTAACTTTTTTGGGGGGTTTCATACATTATGTGGGTAGTAGTAGCACAGCAGCTACAGTAACAGTTGCTTGAGCAAGGTTCTTATCACCCAGTTTCATTTCAGAAACTGGCCTAAAATTCTTCTCAATGATTTAAAGCTCTAAATTTGAAACAGCAGGTGTTTTTAGGAACTAAAACAGGTTGTGAAAGTGTTCGTCTTTCAAATCCCTATTTGCAGAATAGCAAATGTGACCAAATTAATGAAATGAAAAAATTATAACTACAATGACAACAAGAAAGAAGGTGCATTTTGGGAATTACATTTACAAATGAAGTTCAAATAGACACAAAAGTCTTTCAATTTAGTCTCTGGCCCCCAATTTTTGCACTGGTAATGTCTCAGTGCCAATATAAATAGTGCTAGCATGACTAGATCCATTAAAAAGGAGATGGGCCAGTGATCAGTGCCATTGAAAGTTCAAGTCTCAGTGGTGCCACCGACCTGGTCTGGCCAAGGTCTCGGAGTGAGAGTTCAAGCCTCAGTTAGTCCTTTGTGACCGAAATAACTCTGAACTGGATCTTGAACTGGTTCCATTCAGGCTTCTCAGAACATCGGTGGTATTCAGAGACTGGCCAGTTTGCACCAGTTTTTATTGGAATCGAGGATTTTAATCAATGGAGAGCGCTGCAAACACACAATGGTGGTACAGTAGTAATACGCTGGCAGAGTGCATAATATTCCTGCAAGCATTTGTGTCATTGTGACAGATGTTAGTTTTTAACTATTGGTGATGATAAGACATCTCCTTTCCCCCATAACCATCACAGTTTGTGCTGAAAACCTGCTATTCTTTAGTTCCCGAACAGGAACCTATTTGTTTTAGGTGAAAACGTGCCAAACGGTTCAAAATTAGATTCACTAACTGGAACTGAATCCATTCTATGCTAGTCAAACGGGTAAAAGTGGTGTCTCAGCCGCTCAGGTGGCGCAGCGGTAAAAACACACGCTGCAACCAGAGCTGGGATCTCGAATACATCGTATCGAATCTCATCTCTGCCTTGCCGGCTGAGGCTGAGCGGCCACATGAACAACGATTGGCCTGTTGTTCATATGTGCGGGACTAAGCCGGATATGCGTCTCTGTCTGTCAGACTGGTGCAATTATGACCTCTGCTGGCTGATTGGAGGCGCCTACATAGAGATGAGGAAGGAGTGCTCTTAGGGTGTGTCTCTCCGTACACAACGCTGGGTGGCATTTGAAAAAAACTGGGTGGCAGTTTATTGGTTTTAATGGCAAGATGCTAAATGCTAAACACGAAAATCGAAACCCGATGGAATCGCTGTCTAAGTAGTGCGTTCGAATAACCTGAATTATAAGTCATTGACTTATTAGAATCCTCTCTACTGAGGCAGCTGCCTATGTAGACAGTAAGACAGCAAGGCAGCTCACTAGGTTTTCGAACACACCCTTAAAGTAAGGGTTCAGTGATGTTTTTGAACAAAGTATTTTATTCCAGGATACCAATAAATGTGCCAAATCACTTTATTTACTCTGGTTATGCCAAGTTCACACTACACGACTTTGCAAGTCGTCAGATCGCTGTACAGTTCACACTACACAGCTGGATCTCTTGCAATCGGGAGTCTTTTAAGTCGCTGTGGTTTTCACACTACACGACTGATCGGCGATAGGGGGTCACACACTACACCATCTATCACCGGGAGGAATCGCAGATGAGTCGGTCTGGTCTCTCAAACTACGTTTTTCACGAAAACACACGCAAGATGTGACGAGGGGTCCACTGACACCATGTCCAAAAAGGCACGTCAACAATAAGCGAGCGATCAAAGTTCTGTAGCGTTGGTATGATGGTTTGGCGTGGACGATAAGGTCACAAATACTGTAAAGCTTGTGTATGTGCTGATGTATTCTGATATAAACTATATTATGCCCGTCCCACGTTTTTACAACTCCTCCCCCGGGTTTCCCCTCACCCCGTATCCTGCGTTCTCATTGGCTGTAGTTCGACACAGCACACGCTGCCACTCGCAACACCTCTTACACTACATGATTTTGAGTCGCAGACAGGTTCATACTTAACACGCTAGATATTTTTCTTGAGTCACTGGGTCGAGTTGTTGAATAGTTCGAGCCCGGAGCAAACACAGCGTTGCTTCCTAGTCGGCGAGCAAAAATCAGGGCAAAAATCATGTAGTGTGAACTAGGCATTAATTGTTAGAATTTCATCATATTTAAACTGTGAGATTGAGCAAACTAAGACATTTTTCATGACTTTTTACTTTACCAGTGTTTACTAGGGGTGCCAGTTATTCTTGAAGTGAAAGTCATTTTGAAATCCCTTATGACCATATGGCCTTGACATTGAACTACAGTCATAATATGACATCAAAATTAAGTCTTATCAGACAAAACACTGCATTGTACATTTCAGCATGTCTGCATTAGACATTTTATTGATTTCTATTAATTGTCTATTAATTTTAAAGACTCTTGACAATGAAATTATTAACACTTTGATGCACAACCTGGGTCAAAAGTGACCCAACTGAGTTTTTATTTTCTATATCTTTGCAATAAATTAATTTCGTCATTCAAGCTTTCATGAATTTTTCAATTAATTTGTTTTTGATCATCACAAATCCTTATTTCAGTTTTATATTTTTTGCTTTTTTAATAAAAATCATTTTTGTATCACTACCCTTCTAATGCACAACATGGGTCAAAAATGACCCTTATGTATTTACTATGGAATTTGACAGAAACTACTGACATTTGTAAGTGTTTGTAGTCAAAAACATATTTACTGATCTTTTGAAAGACAACCAAAGATTAGGCTCTTGAATCTTGAATATGTCCAATACTATTTGGTTGCTAGCTGTTTACATATTCTAGTATACTGTAGATAGCTTGTATTAGCTAAGACAGCAAATACATGAATAACTGACAAATGTGCATATGAAAATATTCTTGAATGAATGAATATGGGTCATTTTTGACCCATGTTGTGCATTAGAAGGGGTTTGCTTAGCTTGTGCATCAAAGGGTTAAAGATAGAACGAGAACAAGAAGAAACATCTCTGGTACATAACATCTCAAATCGCTCTTTTAGGACATCCCAGGCTGAGAGAGTTTGGAAAAAATGTGCCCTGAAATAAAAAAGCTCACAGAGGAGGAACTGAGATGAGATGTACAGCATCTGTGGCCTCTCTCCTCTGCTGAACTGACAGGAAGTGGCCTGAACTCTGTAAAGACAGAGTCGCCCTGTGTTTTCCGCTGAGAACCGACATCAAAGCCCTCATTCTATACAACAAGAGCTTTATATACTCATCCACTTGCTCTAAAGTCATCGTAAAGGCATTTAGCATGTCTAATTAAAATGACTTAATGTCATTAGCAATTAATGACTTACTGGTTTGATTTGTAGATTTTATTTAAATAAAAAAAGAACACAAAAACTGGTACTGGCAACAATGTCCAAGTAGGAGAAACACAATGAATTCTTTACAGAGTACAAGCAAACCGAAACATTTGCCTTTTTATTAGCATTTTTATTTGATCAGATTTACAAATAAAACATAAAAGTAAGTAGTTTGACTTACAGCTATGTATTATCTTCCTAAAATTGGACAGCTTAAAGTTTATCCACAATTCTAAATGTGGCTATGCACACGACTATACCATCCTGAAGCATTTGGAGAGTATTCACTGTATATTAAAATAAATAAATAACAGATTTATGTTTACATTTACTGCTCAGTCTTGGAGATCAGATAAACCAATTTCAGATCATAATGTTCATCGTATCATCCATTATTTCCTTATAACAGCAAAGGTCAATGGGCAGAAACAAATAAACCCGACCACAGAACATCCTAAATGACACACAAATGTCATGCCATACCAAATCTAATCTATTAAAAAAACTTAAAGACAGGTGCCCAGGTGGCACAGCGGTATATTCCGCTAGCACACCAGCACCGAGATTCTGAACTCCTCGGTTCAAAACTCGGCGTTGCCACTGGTCGGCTGGGCGCCATCTAGCGGGCATAATTGGCAGTGCCTGCAGGAGACACGATTCTGCTAGGGAGGGATGACCGGACTATGTGGGTGGGGTCTTCAAACGCTGTGTAAGGACCCTGATTAGCAGATAGAGAGGCATGGGTGACAAAGGGCTGTATATAGGGCATTATACCCACCTCGACTGGAATCCCCCAGCAGCAGAAAACAAACTGACGTGGCGCAGCGGGATATTCCGCTAGCACACCAGCACCAAGTTTCTGAACTCCTCGGTTTGTTGCCACCGTATCTGCAGGGGGTGGCCGGAATATGTGTCGGTGGGTGGGCCTTCATACGCTGTGTAAGGACCCTGATTGGCAGAAGAGACGCCTGTGCAGAATTCACGGATTTACCCAGAAATACTAAGAACCCAGAATATACCCAGAAATACTAAGAACTAGACAGGAATACACTCCAGACAAGTCACACATTCGTTGCAGGGTCTCCTTTGCTTTTCTATCCACTCAATTAAATTTAGGGGCCGTTAAAAACAGACAATACACCTATCGTCATGTTTTTGAAGGGTGAACAGAAATCAACTTAAAAAGAGCATTCAAAACCTTGGTGCTGTGTGGTACCCATTCCAATTGACGTGCCACCAAGCCACCCACCAAAAAGCTACTTTTTCATTTTTATTATATGCTTTATCCGGGTTGGGGTATCCAGCAAGGCAGGAATTCCCTGGACAAGGCGTCAATCCGTGGCAAGCCCTTCCTCAAACAAATACCCCAACAGCCAATGGGCTTACATATTAAGACTGTTGCACCACCTGAGTGCCTGAGCAGAAATGAATTGAATTGGGACAACACTTGAACCTAAATGACTCAATGACCTTTAAATCAGGCTGCTAGCATTAACCTAAACAGCCAGCTGGCCTTGATAACCTCAGAGCTAATTAGGACCTAAGTGGGTCATTTTGACCAAAAAATGATGAGGTCGTCATATACACACACAGAGGAATGAGAAACGATGTCATTTGCTGTTGGTGATTTAAAATGATTCATAAATGCAAACACCAGGGCCAAAATAAGTGTCATGATTAAATAAATACATTCTCTAGCACGCTTTACATCAGCGTTCATATACACAGTGCATACTCGTGTACATAATTGCACAATAAAGTTTTTTTTCTCCCAATCTAGTCGTAGCCTATTACCCCATTACATTATGCTTCCTGTCTACTGATGTTGATCTCCACTCTTGTTGAGAAGACCTGAGACTGACACATGCTCCCTTCAACACGTGTGCAGTAATCGACTGCATCTTTACACCTGCACGAGGGGAGTTCATATGCCATAGGCCAGCTGAAGCCTAGTGGTCTGGACCAGTGATCAGAGGGTTGCTGGTTAAAGCCCCACCACTGCCAGGTTGCTGCTATTGAGTCCTTGAGCAAGGCCCTTAACCCTCAATTGCTCAGACTGTATACTCTATACACTGTAAGTCACTTTGGATAAAGGCATCTGCTAAATGCTGAAAATGTAAATGTAAATATGCGGATCAGCTTTGTGTACGGAGAGCCACACCCTGACCAACGCATTACCCCTCGTCTCTGTACAGGCGCCATCAATCAGCCAACAGAGATCATAATTGCATCAGTTATGAGGTATCGTCCGGCACACCCCCTTGAACAACAGCCAACCGTTCTTCGTGTAGGCGCCCAGCCCAACCTGCCGGATGGCAGAGTTGAGTTTCAAACTGACGAGTTTGAAATGTCAGCTCTTGACGCAACCCTCCTTATTTTCTATCCAGGTTTGGGACAGTAACTGAGGCCGCACCTCACAAAGTCTAGGCTGTTCGGCTAGCTCACCTCCGACACAGCCAATCATGTCTGTGAAGACGGCTGACAGTCCAGCTGAGATTCAAACCCCGGATCTCAGAGTGGGCTAGCGTATTTTACCACTCTGTTACATTTTTAAATTCATGTCTACATTTAAAAACAGCTTAACCGCATATGTAAGCATTCAGGCCGAGGCACCACAACGTACCACTATTCGTATCTTCTAGTTTTGTCATTGAGCAGTACTCTCAAGGTATTCCAGCATCACAAATGGGACTAACACACTGATGTCAGGGTTTTCCCAGGCTTTTGCTGTTCTTGTCTTGAGATTTCTGGAATGCTTCTGGCGTGACAGGATTTTCAGACAACAAATAAGTGAAAACAATGTTTTCGAAAACAGCTGTATTTGAACGGACAAGGCTAAAGATTTCGATTTTCCTCTTCTCGCATACATCTGATAAGATGAAGCCACTTTTAACAGCATGCCAGATTTTAGGCTAATTCGAGGAAACAACTAAGCCTTTCACAGTGCACCCCAGTATAGTAGTCTGCATGAACACTGAGTTCCAGTGTGTTTTACACAAAAGCTCAGGCACACTGGCACGCAACCAAACTAACAAGAATCTTGCCTTCAAGAGCTGCCATTCCTGTGATCTCATTTAGGGCTGGCGTAGACGTGCGTAGCTTTCACTCCCAAGCGCACTTACAAAATTCAGACAGGTTCAATGTACTGAGAAGGACCAAATGTAAATGTAAAGGACTTGTGATAAATCTATGCCTTCCATTAACGTTGTTCCAACCACCCAAAACATGAGGAGGGTAGACCGGTGGATTTTAATTGCCCATTGGAGTGACTGAGTGAATGTATGGTGTTTAACAGTATGTCTTAAGTATATTTCTGCCAGACCCACAACTGACCAGAAGAGTATGGTTAGTCCTTTGACATTTTCTCAAATCAGAAAAAGTTGGGACAGTATGGAAAATGCAAATAAAATAAAAATGCAGTGTTCCTTACACATCTGCTCAACTTGATATAATTTATTACTAAACCTTCATTCCTGCATTTCAGACCTGCAACACATTCCAAAAACGAGGGCGAGGGCAATTTAGGGCTAGTAATGAGATGAAAAAACTAAATAATGATGCGATTTTAAACAGGTGATTGTAATCATGGTTTGGTACAAAAGCAGCATCCAGGAAAGGCTGAGTCTTTGATGAGCAAAGATGATCAGAGGATCTCCAGTTTATCAACAAATGTGTGAGAAAATGATTGAAATGTTTAAAAACAATGAACCTCAAAGAAAGATTGGAAGGGATTTGCATATTTCTCCCTCTACAGTGCATAATATCATTAAACCATTCAAGGAATCAGGAGGAATTTTAGTGCATAAAGGCCAAGGACTCAAGCTTAAACTGAACACGTGAGCATCGTGGGTAGAGTGTATCGTTACATACCTAGTATAACTACATAAATTGTAAAACTACTTTTAACTGTATACTTAAAACTGCATATTCCTGCACATTCATCCATATAAAAATGAATCTCCCTGCACATACATTCATTTATTTATTTACTGTTATCTGTACGATGTTCTCTTTGAGCTTTTTGTTATTTCACTTCTTCATTTATTATAGTGTTTAATTTTTCCATTGCTGTATAACGCTACTGGGGCTTTAATTTCCTTCAAGATCAATAAAGTATCTATAAAGTATCTATCTACTGATACCAAGTATCATATTAAGGCATC